>NC_044505.1:142500-162500 GCF_902362185.1 Chanos chanos
TACTTGAGCATCATCCAGGGGAAACATCAGATCAGGTGAATCAGATTTATCCATTTTTGTGGGACTTTTGGCAGGAGAAGAAGCCTGAAAGGTGTTACAAATGGGAGAACACTCAATGGTTTCAGAACTACGGGATAAGGCATCGGGAACCGTGTGGAGTTTTCCCTTTCGATATTCCAGAAGGAAGTTGAATTTCTGTAGTCGCAAAGCCCAGCGGATCAATCGACTATTCGTTTTATTGGAGGAGAGAACCCATTTCAGAGCTGCATGATCGGTGACAACAGTGAACAACTTGGTATCCAGGTAGTACTGCCACTTCTCCAAAGCCCACACAACAGCTAAGCACTCACGCTCTGTAGTGGTGTAGTTTCTTTCAGCACGGTTAAGCGTTCGAGAAGCATAAGACAACACTTCCTCAGTGCCCACTCCGGTCTGCTGGGTGAGGACTGCCCCTAGGCCGGTATCACTGGCATCAGTATAGACTACAAAGTGAAAGTGAAAGTTTGGATGACCCAGAACTGGTGGAGTAGTTAGGAAATTTTTCAGGGCATCGAATGCATGTTGGCATACCTCATTCCACATAAACCTTGCTCCCTTTCTTTTTAGGGCATTGAGAGGTTCTGCCACCTTGGAGAAGCCTGGTACAAAGCGGTGGTACCACCCTGCCATGCCTAAAAAGCGTTGAACCTGTTTAAGAGAGGTTGGTGTGGGGAAATTCATTACGGCCGCAATCTTATCTGGATCCGGTTGTATACCCTGGGGGGTGACAATGTGTCCCAAAAACTTAATGGTGGTCTGACAGAAGTTACACTTTTTAAGATTCAGGGTGAGTCCAGCCAATTTCAGCTTGTCAAACACCTGCTGTAAGTCACTGAGATGTTGTTGTGCAGAACTCGAATAAACAATAATATCATCAAGATAAACAAGACATATCTGCCCCCTCAGTTCCCCTAAAACCATCTCCATAAGCCGTTGGAATGTGGCAGGTGCATTTTTCAAACCGAACGGCATGACATTGAAGTGATAAAACCCTGCGGGAGTGACAAATGCAGTCATGGGTTTACTAAGAGGATCCATGGCCACCTGCCAGTAACCACTGTTAAGATCCAGGTTGGTAAAGATGGTGGCTCCTGCTAACGAATCAAGGATCTCCTGGATGGTAGGCAAGGGGTATGCATCATTTTCTGTGATAGCATTTAAACGCCTGTAATCCACACAGAATCGATGTCCTCCATCTTTCTTGGGTATTAGCACCACAGGAGAAGACCAACCAGAATTAGAGGGTTCGACAATACCTTGATTCAGCATGTCATTGAGCTGTTCCAGAACAATGGCCTGTTTGGACGGGGAAAGACGGTAAGGACGTTGTTTAATTGGAACACTATGTTGAGTATATATAACATGCTTTAGAACAGAAGTTCTCCCAGGAGTAAGTGTGCAAACATCACCGTTGGTCTCCAGCATTGCTTGAAAGCAGCCCTTCAATTCCCCTTCAAGCATGGCACTCTCAATTGCTCTTTGTATGTAAAAAGACGCATTGGGTTCCACGGTGTCTAAGGTAAAAGGAGGAACAGCTGTCAGTAAAGCAGAAGTAGGTGACTTAAAACCAGATGTCTTCTTTTTTTTTTCTGGTTTTTTAGAGTCCAGTTGAGACTGTTTTTGAAGAGTCCAGCCAGATATATCTGCCGTACCAGGCTGGAAGGGATAAGGGAAAGTAGAAGCTGAAGGCAGGTAGTAAGTCTGATCTCTGACACAGAGTCTAAGGCCACTAAAATGCATGAAATCCAAACCTAGGACCACAGCAAAGGCAAGGCATGCAGCGGGAAGAATTGCCACAGGAAGGGAGACAGCCAGGCCATGGAGCTGGATGTTTAGATCTACCCAACCCAATGGATTGGTGGCTTCTCCATTGGCCAAGTACAACGGCCCTTCAACCCAGGATCTCAATTTCTCCTGTGAGCACACCATTTTTCTCCAGAGGGACTCTTGCATGAGGGTATAAGTAGCTCCCGTATCTACAATGGCTTTTCCTATCCATTGGCGGATAGACACAGGAACCAGAAGCTGACGAGGTATGGGTATAAGACATGCAGAGGGAGACGATGCCTCTTTTGCTTGGGTCATAAAAGGGGTTTCTGAGGCCTCTGGCCTTATGGCAGCATTCACTCCTCCCTTTTTATCTGAAGCGTTATGCTCGTGTCCTGGTGTTCCTCTCTTCCCTTTTTCAGGTCCCTGTGAGGATGAATAGGAAGGACAGGATCCAGGAGAATGCTGGCCTTTGCACCTCCAGCACAGTACAGATGGCTTTTCGATAACCTGGGTGGATTTCATGGTAGAAAAAGGATGACAGGAAGGAATACCAGAAGCAGGGCTAATTTGAGTCAGCTGTTGATGATGTACCCAGTCTTTCTCCAGCTGAGTGCCCAGTCTGACCAGTTCCTCCACATCTTTAACTCTACCCCGGAGCTGACTGGCCAGACGAGGAGTGATGTTTTTTAAGATGAGTTTGACGATTTCGGGTTCAGTGATCCCAGGTTTCCACCTCTTACACAGGGCACGGTAGCTGAAAGCAAAGTCCCGGACAGACTCTGTCTCTCCTTGGACTCTGGTCCGGACTCTCTCAGCTAGCTCATCGTCATAGTCCTCCGAGAGGAAAGCAGAAAGGAAACGAGTTTCGAACTCCGCCCAGGTGGTAATGTTTTCACGAGCAACATCCCACCAATCTCGGGCAGTGCCGAAGAGTACATTCCGTAACGTGGCAATGATTTCATCATCATGCAGATGATTCAAAGCAAGATAATCATGACAATTTTCCAGAAATCTTAAAGGGTCAGGATCATCTTCCTTCCTACCAAAGCAAGGAAACTGAATCTTGATGGGGGTTTTCCCCATAAACATGCCTCTCAAATCCCCTGGAAGAGCAGAATTAGGAGGAAAAGCCAGAACAGCCTCCTCCGATCCAGGCTGCACAGTGGACTGTAAACGCTGCCACCGCTGGACAACAGGAGTACCAGCTCCCACAGGTGGAGAAGTTACTGTCTGGGTGCAAGCATGATTACAAGAAACAGACTGAAACATTTGTTGTTTTAATAATGGGTAATCGGTATTAAATGAATCCATCACTTTTGAACATGTTGCAACCTCAGACTGTACTTGCTGTAAAGTTGAAATAAACGGTTGCATGATTGCTTTTGTGTCCTGTAGTATTTCAGACTGGAGGTGTTTCAAGCGCCAGCTGAAGGTGGCGGTGAGTTGGCTTTGTAGATACGTGATGTGAGAATCCATAGCGGTCCTTAACTCTTTTTGTTGTTTGTCCAGAAGGTCGGATACGTGTTGTGGAATATGTTCCAAAACCTCCTTCATATTTGTTTTCAGCTCCAGCTGGGTAACTGAGAGCTTCCGGAAATTATTAGCCATGGATGACTGGAGACCTTGTATAGCTGTATGTAAGGATTCCCAGTTACCTGCTGCACCTTCAGCAGACGTATCCTTTGACCACACTGTAGGTAGAGGGTGAAGTGGTAAGGCCAGTTCTGAATCCCCACAAAGCTCCATATCAATAAGAGAGAGATTTGAAGTAGGAGCTTCAGTTCTTTGGAAAAAGGCCTGCCGGTTGTCTCTTGCCATGTGATTTTCATCCAATTGGGTTGAGGCTAAATCCAACTGATACATGTCACTAGTAAGGTCCACAAGGTCCTCTTCGCTAGCAAACATTTCGTCCTCAGAGCTCAGGCCCCACGTTGGGCGCCAAATCTATAGCGGTAAACAGCAGACTGAAAATAGGTTACTTTTAGTTGGGCGCCAGACGCCCGCTAGGAGCGTCACAGAGAGAGAAGAAAAAAAGTAAAAAAAATTAAAGAAGAATAGTACAGCCTTTTTACCCCTAACAGGCCGCATAGGCGTCTAGTAGGGCCTAGATTCACCTGCGGCCTGGCACAGCTAGCTCTATCTCAGGGCAGTCATACAAAAAGGATTCCCGTCAACATTTCAAAGTAGGATGAAAACAGAGTAGGGACCATGAGTATATTTACAGTTGTTGAATATCCAGAGAAACAAAGTGTAGTGGATAATAACCAACATAAAAAAAACAAACTCAAAGGCAACACTCAACACATAACGCCGCACGTCCAGCACAGAAGGCAATACATCATTTACAACTTGTCACAAATATTTACATATATACAGGCGACCGACTGAGGGTCGTTTCTTATTAGGGATAACTAAGAGGAGAATCAACCATAAACAAACAAACGAAAAAAAAAACGACCTCCGCAAAGTTCGTCCCTCCCCACGGAGAGTCCGGATAGTAGAGTAAGTTTGCCAACAATGTGAACGGTGTTTCGAAAACAGCAGATAGTGAGTGTGAAATCGAGGCTAGTCACCTGGGAAAGTAGGGGGGGAAAGCCGGCAGGAAAAGTGAGGGGTAGAGCAGCAATCCAAGGTTGAGTCCAACCACTGCGAGTCCGTGATCGTAACTCCGATTAGTGGAGAGAAAGAATTCTGCGAGTCCGTGATTGTAACTCCGATTAGTGGAGAGAAAGAATTCCAAGCTGTCCGAAAACGAAGCTGCGCGTACTGAACAGTCGACTAATAAAAGTAAACGGTCAGTAAACGCCTCGGTGACTGGGAGAGAGAAAACAAACCACGAGAGTGCCGTTTCGAGTTTTTCCCTCCCCGTAGCAGGAATCACGCCCCTTCCTATATTCTACGGCGGCCCTTTTCAGTCACGGCAAAAAGCCAATGACGAAACGGCAAATCAAAGAGAGAAAAAAAAAATAGAAAAAGTTTGGTGATGGAAAGTGAAAGGAAAGCGCGGTAGAAAACAGAAAAAAATAATGAGCATGACACGGTGAAGGGTCCGTGTCAATTGCTACAGAGTGTAGTGGTTGATGTATGATGAGTGTAGTGGTTGATATATGAGTGTATTGGTTGTTATATGATGAGTGTAGTGGTTGATGTATGATGAGTGTAGTGGTTGGTATATGGACTGATGAGTGTAGTGGTTGATATATGGACTGATGAGTGTAGTGGTTGATATATGATGAGTGTAGTGGTTGATATATGATGAGTGTAGTGGTTGGTATGATGAGTGTAGTGGTTGATATATGATGAGTGTAGTGGTTGATATATGATGAGTGTAGTGGTTGATATATGATGAGTGTAGTGGTTGATATATGATGAGTGTAGTGGTTGGTATATGATGAGTGTAGTGGTTGATATATGATGAGTGTAGTGGTTGGTATATGATGAGTGTAGTGGTTGATGTATGAGTGTAGTGGTTGATGTATGATGAGTGTAGTGGTTGATATATGATGAGTGTAGTGGTTGATGTATGATGAGTGTAGTGGTTGATGTATGATGAGTGTAGTGGTTGATGTATGATGAGTGTAGTGGTTGATGTATGATGAGTGTAGTGGTTGATATATGGACTGATGAGTGTAGTGGTTGATGTATGATGAGTGTAGTGGTTGATGTATGGACTGATGAGTGTAGTGGTTGATATATGGACAGAGTTACATTTGGGTGAATGTAGGGGCCAGAAATAGAGAAGAGTAGGCCACTCTGTTACAGGATGAATAATCAACAAACTAGCAGCTAATCCATGTCTGAAATAACAGTGTAATGAGATGTATGAATTCCTGGCCTTGGACAGGAAACTGATGTAGCCATTTATGGCAATCAGTCCTATAAAGAATTCAAAATACCGAGAACATCATGAAAATCAATAATCAGATACAGCCGTTTGTTTAGTAATACTGGAATGTTTTAAAAGTCATATTACTAAACTCATGTTCAAGTCCGTCTTTAAATACTTGGTTTTGTTTGTGTGTGTGTGTGTGTGTGTGTGTGTGTGTAAAAATAGGAGTCTACAGCAACTTTTGGACCATGAAGGCAATGATCTAGAGGAGACATTCTGTCTAAACTTTGCGGTAAGTCCCCAGAGATCAAAACTACTGAACTAGAGGACTGTGTGGTGCCATACACACACACACACACACACACACACTCAGAGGAATATGTTTTTCACTAATCTGCTCCTTTGACATTGCATTTTGAACCTGTGGTACTGACAAAGTACTTCATGTAGTTGATGGATCTGCAGACCCAATCTCATGACTCTCTCCCCAGATAACCAGAGAACACTATGGTCTCACTGAGGTAAAAGAACTGGTTCCTGGAGGAGAGAGTATCACAGTAAATAAGTCCAACAGGTATGTGAAAATTGTGCACTATCACACATCTGCTTAAAAGGCTCTAAACACAGTGAATGAGATTTCACTACAAAACCACCTGCTCTTTGACCTCCCTCTGACCAACAACATTCCCTTTTGTTTGTGTGGAAATGTCCTCACATGAAAACAAAGAGGTTGAGATGCTCTCTCCTTGGCTTTGACAGAAAACTCCTGTGTGTGAGCATACGTGTGTGTGTGTTTGTGTGTGTTTGTGTGTGTTTGTCAGAGTGCTTGTTAGACTGAGAGCTCAGCCTGAACAGATGGGCCCACAGCAACAAAATTTAAGTCCAGCACACTCCACAGTCGAACACAGTCCATGCACATACACTGACATTCTCATACGCTGTCTCTCTCTCTCTGTCTCACACACGCACACGCACACTCTCACACCCACACACACTCTCACACCCACACACACTCTCACACCCACACACACTCATTCCTCGGACATGAGTGTACGAAGGAGGTTAGTATATGGTTCTGACAAAAAGAGGATAAACTGATGTTGTGCCAAACTGTTTTGTGTGCACATGCGAGTCTGTGTGTTTGAATATGGTTGGGCGTAACCATAGTTTTAAGCCTGAGTTGCTTTTTCCTACAAAGCCTGTTTTCTGTCAGGGAAAGCAGGCAGGTGGTGAGCCATCCAGTATGCAGACCATGGCTCCTTCCTGGAAAAAAAACAAAAAAAACACACACACTCACACTCACTCTCTCTCTCTGTCTCTCACAAACACACACATAAAAAACTGCCCTAGCGATATACAGGCTGAGTTGAATACACATTCTTAAACATCTCCAGAACCTGTGCGTGTGTGTGTGGTATGGTTAATTATACAGACTTCACATGTAAAGGGAGCATTAGTAGTCATGGTGAATGGTGGTGTGAATTTTATATGTTTGTTATTATTATATATGATATTATTAGTGTTATTTATGTTTGTAGTCATGGTGACTGGCATTGTGAATCTGTTTGATGTTGGTGACGTAGGAAGGAGTTTGTCCAGGCGTATCTGAAGTACGTGTTTAGTGACTCAGTGCTGGAGCTGTACTCGGCTTTCTCCAGTGGATTTCTCAAAGTGTGTGGAGGGAAGATTCTCTCTCTGTTCCAGCCGTCAGAGCTCATGGCCATGGTGGTCGGAAACAACAACTACAACTGGGAGGAGATGGAGAAGGTGAGGCAGAACTCATTTTAGTCAACGTGTTTATATGTGTGTGTGTGTGTGTGTGTCACTGTGGTCAGTGCTGATTAACCTTTTGCCCTTAAGGAAGTGTGTGTAACACCTTGATGTCAGCAACGAGTGAGGGGGCTGTTGTAAGACTCCTGGAGAGTTTAACGGAGATGTTCATGAGGGAACTGACCGCGTGGTGAATCTAATCTGAGCCTGTGGTAAATCTTGCTCTCCGTGTATAATCCCGCATTTGGATTTTGGCTCAGATTTATATTTTAATCTTTATAGTTCAAAATTGTTGGTTCGAGAAACATTTTAAGCATTCATTGGTTGGGATATATTTTCGAAACGCTGAAGGTTAACCCTAGCCCTAAATTATGAATTTGTTGACAGAAATCAGTCAGAATGCATAATGGCAAAGATGTCGAGTTATGGCATTCTCATGGAAACCCTGTTACATGTATAGATATTGCAATCACCATTTGTGAGAAATCACTGCTTCACAGCAGGTTACTAAATCTACAGAAAGACTATGAAGATCACACATAGAGGTTGTGCCAGGTAAAAGCTTCCATACACACACATAGCATGATACACAGCCCTTACACAGGGGTGCCAGAAATTCCCTGTCTGTGTTGACTATATAGAGTGATAGTCTTCCACTGCCAAGTCACAGAGAGTGGGTAGGAACACAACGCCATCTCATTTCTAACTTATTTTTATTTCTGTTGTTTTGGCTATTTTGCTCTGTGTCTTTCTCTTCAGAATGCTGTCTACAAAGGGGAGTTTTCAGCCTCTCACCCTACGGTGCGAATGTTTTGGGAAGTTTTCCATGAGTTTCCCCTGGAGAAAAAAAAACAGTTCTTATGTAAGTGTCTGATAAAGTAAGATTGCTGATGTATAATGTCAGGGCCCTGTAGGATGCAGGTTCTCATATGAGCTGCGTTCACTCTTAATGAAGAGTCAGTTCTGACAAAGCTTATACAGGTCAGCTCCTCTGGCTGTCAGCTCTTTCCTCAGTGGTGGTCCACTGATAAAGCTATTATTAGTACGTATGTAGATGACGATACTATTCATGGATTTTCTGAGGAGCAGTTTGGGAAACTCAAACATCCCTCCACCTGGCCTTGTTTCCAGTGTTTCTGACAGGCAGCGACCGTATTCCCATTCACGGCATGTCCAGCCTGCGGATTGTGATTCAGTCCACCTCCGCCGAAGAGCACTACCTCCCTGTGGCTCACACCTGCTACAACCTTCTGGATATGCCCCGCTACCAGACCAAAGAGACACTGCGCCGCCGCCTGACCCAGGCCGTGGAGCAGTACGAGGGCTTCAGCCTGGTGTGAAGC
This sequence comes from Chanos chanos, assembly GCF_902362185.1. Taxonomy (NCBI): domain Eukaryota; kingdom Metazoa; phylum Chordata; class Actinopteri; order Gonorynchiformes; family Chanidae; genus Chanos; species Chanos chanos. Next base: position 151,252 of record NC_044505.1, read on the forward strand.
CCAGGAAGGTGTCTGGTTAGGTGGATAGAAGGCACTTGGGGACAGGCTTGGAGTTTACAGGGTGGACGCTCCTCTGGCTACTGACACTGCACTTTAACACCACCCAAGGAGAATGGGGGAAAGGAGACAGGCCCTTGTCATACAGTGATTTTGGGAGGGCAGGGGTCCACAGTTGAGCACATACTGATTCTGATACGAAAAATATGTTCTTATTTTCTTATTGTTATTACTGCATAAATTAAGTGTTGCTTTAATTGTGTCCAGGGCACATAATTATCAGAGTTTTTTTTTTCATCCTGTTTACCTCTACGAAACGTTTTCAATCCTCAGACAGTCAGGCCGTGAGGGGGAGTCAAGACTTCGTTTAACTTTCAGATGGCTGCACATTTATATTGTTTTGTGAGTAACATTGATTTTTTGGGGGTTTTTTTTGTCTGGTTTTTAATCACATTGCTCTGCTTTGGTTTCAACAGCCTAATTTATTAAACTGAGTGATTTTTCTTTGATCCATGGGGAAAAAAGAAATTGAGAGTTTGAGAGAAAAATGTGATAAAAAAAAAAAGTCCCTGTCTCACCCTTGAGCCGAAGTGGATGTTTAATCGCTAATGTGGGGACCATCTGTCCTCGGCTACCACTGCTCGGTCGCAGACGCAGATAACAAACGATTACGCCCACGAGTAGGAACAACCTGACAGACGTCCCACGGGGCCCAAACACTGTGTGTTATGAAGGCCTTTGTTCTGACCCGTGTGACCCTGGCCTGGTTAGTCTGTCCGCTGGACAGATGATGCAAAACACTTTTCAGATTAACATTATTGCCTTTAGCACGGACAGACCCTGCTGCAGAAATATGAGGGTTTTCCTGTCTCTTATGATATGCATGCAAATGTGATGTGAAAAGTGAGAGCCCAGTCTGCTTGAATTTTCATTATACTGCACAAATTAATATATATTTGGTAAAACCCAAACAATTCATCCATTGCTGAGGAACCCAAACAGTTTCCTCTGTAAAACTACAAAAGCTCAGATATGAACTGCATAGCATAGCAAATGACATGAAAATACTGTAGTTATTGACTTTAGTACCCAGCTAACCCAATAAGAGAATAATGTGTCACAAGATGAAGTTCTTTCCTGTAATTTTTTGTTCAAGGAATAATTTTAGTAACGTAGACATGAAGAGATGGTCATTTATAACTAGTGTTTATTGGGTGCAGGTTGTTCCAACACAGTGACTTATTTTGTGGAGTAATTATTATAATTACAGTTCCCATTCAGAAGTCTGTGGTTAGAATCTGACCACCGTCCTCAATCACTTTGACTCAGTGTTTTCTTCTTTTGCTTTTCTCTCTCTCTATCTTCCATCAGGGAAGGTGAATGTTGCAAGTTCAAAGGACTTTGGAGAATTTCTCTCACTGAAAGCGCATTTTCCTTATTCTGTCAAAGCTTTTGTTTTGCACATTAGTATACATCTGTCATTGTGTATTCATTCAGAAGGATTCGCTTATGGTCCTTCTATAGCCCTTGTAGTGGCATGTGTCTCCCAGTAAAGGAAGAGACTGGGAACATGAGAGGTTTGTTCATTAATTCATTGCGAGAGAAAATTAATAAGAACCTTTTGTTTTTCTCTGTGTGTGCAAACAAGGGCTTCTTAATGGCTTTTACCGCATTATTTTAGTAAAGTATGTTTACTTTTATACCTTTCAAATGGAATACATTATCTATTTTTTTCCAGAACAAATAAAAGTATAATTCCACCTCAGATGTTACATTTTTGCTTATTAAAGTGAAATGTGGCAATGTCGCTTTGTGTTACATCACAGGTGTTCAAAAATACCATTATGACACTGACACCATCATCAAACAGACTCAGAGCAACAGAACAACCAATACCAGTGAAATCAGTAAAAATAAGTCTTGTTTTTATATGTACAAAATGCAAATACAATTATGTACTAAAATGTACACAGTTATATTCATTACAACCACCAGTGTTTGTGTCCAATAAAACAATTACACTGCAAGTATTCATTTTAGAAAAAAAAAGTCTCTACTCAGTCACCCCTATTAATACAGATCCTTATAGATCTACTCATTACAATCATCCTGAATTCCTTATATTTTAGTCAAGAAACGGGCCTTTCCAACCTGCCCGGGTCACTGCCGAACACTGCGTATGAGAACCAGCTTATTCCACACAAAATCAAAACATTTATGAGCAAATCTTCCATTAAAGTAAAATGACCTGCCCTCTGGTATGATTCTAACTCAACAGATATAATCAAATTTGTAATTCGTATTAAAATGGTGCTTTAAATTGATTGAAAAATTATTGAACAAAACAAGCAGGAGTGAACAGAAAATAAACTTCACGGCTCTGACTCTGCATATTCAGAGCCTCCGCCAGAACCAAGCAGGTGGACCACGATGGCACCCATCGAAGCAAATGTTAAAAAAACAAAACAAAAAAACCAGGATGAATAAAACATCTTCCAGAGTGAATTTCATGCATACTGCTGTTATTGTATGTACAAAATGCCTCCTTTTTTAACAGTTGCAGTCTTCAACTCATTTATATTAAAAATGCTCAAGTCACTGTTTGGATACAATGCACACATTATTCACAAGTAGTGCACATTAAAAAAAACCCTCTCAGTTCTTTGTCCCATTACTATTGGTGATTAATACTCTCACTAACACTGTGGATGCGGTAGTTCCTATCTGATTTACTTATCATTAGCTCCATGATTTCCCAACATTCAAATGGAATAAAGGTTCAATAAAACAAACTGTGCCTTCAGTGAATGAGAGATTAAAGGATGGTTTTGGATTTCAGAGAGTCTGCGTTTGCTGAGGTATGGGTCAGACAAGGTTGGTAAAAGTTCACAGGAAGTGAGTGCAATCAAAGAGAGAAAGCATTGTAAAAAAAAAAAAAAAAAAAGACACATTGAAAAATCTGAGCATCCGGTTGAACAACACACAATGAAGCTCCATTTCTCTGTGAGTGAAAATGAAGTGTTTACAAATGCAGGTTGAGTTGTGGTTCAGAAGCAGTTCCTTCAGCCAAATCTGTTTCTGATGAACAGATGGCACGGGAAAAAGAGGAAAAAATAAATCCGCAATCTCTCTCTCTCTCTGTAGCACACAAGGTTTTTCAGAGGCTGATTTGCTTGCAGTGTGTTCTTGTCCTTGTATGGCTTGTGGTTGAAAGCCCTGCAGGTGTTCTCAGATGAACTTGGAAGAGTCTCTTTTGCTGATGAGAACTTCCAGCAGCCTCAATTTAGCTTTGACGTGTTTGTATTCATTGTACTCGACAGCTAGTGGTGAGCGATCCTCCTTTTGGACATTTCTAAGACAACAGTGGATAAGGTTCAATTAAAAAAAAAAAAAAAAAACACATGCATAGAGCAATTTCCTGTCACTGCCCTCATGATACAGACCATTTATCTAAGCTTAAGTTAAAATAATGATCTGTTTTTTATTATGTACAAAAAACAGTGAATTATGTAATAACATTGTTCCCCAACATTGAATAACATTCTTTACCTGCCATTTTGCCTGAAGAACTGATCCTCAAACTCCCGCAAATTCTTGCGTATTCTTTTCTTTTCCTCGCGGGCTTCTTGGAGCTGTTCCACGAGTTCTTGCCTACGTGTGTGAGAGAGAGGTTCTTACAGAACTCAAACGCAAGACATGGAATTGATAACCAGATATGATACGTACATTGTCTAAATATCAGTGTTTGTGACTAAAATTAAACACAGACAAACCTATCACACAAACACACACTTCAGAAATATACACACTATAGACAGGGAGGAGCAGTCAAATGTCAGTCAAACGCTGATTTTATATCTAATAACTGCGGCTGTAGTGAAACAGTGAAAAGGATTTTTATCTACACATACATTGTGGCAGCATGTAAGTTGGACAGTCTCATGTCTGTGGTATTTTTGGAGGGTGAAAGTTCATCCACAGGAGAGATGAATCCTTCGACATCATCCTCCAGTTGCTCCAGTAAGCTCAACATGCTGAGCTCCGGTTTGACAGTCACTGTGAATTGTGCCCTGTTGTCATTTTCATCATCAGAACCATCTTCCTCTTCCTGGAGACAGAAACAAAGAGAAACGTATTCAGCTGAGTGCTGAAAAATGTGGACGCTCACTGTGAGATCTTTATGTGTCCTGGAGCACATTACTGGCCTCATACTCAACAGTCATTATTGGATTAGTGTGTTACAGCTCAGGAGACATTTCACTGGCTCAAAGAAATCAAGTCACATTGGTTGTAAAATCTAATGATCTGTTGTTTCTTTGCTTTGTTCTTTTTTTTTTTTACTAAATCAAAGGCAGACAAAAAATCAGACAGCTCCAAAACAAAGCAGATCATGAGTGTCAAGTTCATTTTCAGTACAAATGTTCAGAGTGATACTGTCTAATTTGTTAGGTGATAAACTTCATGCATGAACACAAAGCTTCCCTGCATCCCCTCCAGGATAATGCAGGACTCAGCACAAAATCAATCAACAGCTGCCATCTGCCAGTTAGGATTGGTTAGAGGAAAAGGGTGGGCTAGATCACTGATTGGTTAGAGGAAAAGGGTGGGCTAGATCACTGATTGGCTGAGCAGCAGTGGCTCTTCACCTTGGCGTTGTCGAAGAACAGTGCAGGTACGCCCTCAATAATGGGCTGGAGAAGAGGACCTCTACGTTTACTGGAGGGAGAGCCCTGTGATGGGTATTAATAAGGAAATTACCATTCACAGCTAACCCTAGATCAGTCCAAAAAGGGCAGGTGAATATCAGCTAACCTCCTATAACCAGACTAGACTGATCCTACATCAGGAGTTCATAATGTCTGCAACAGACTGTATTACTGACAAGACCGGCAGGATGTGTTTTAATGAACTGCTCTAGCCTACTGGGAAGATCACAGTTTAACACAGACCATAGCAGCAGTCTGTCCTCAGAACAAAAAGCACAGTTTCCCCTCAGTGGTATGTCTATGCTCTGATCTCTGTAATCAGGATTAAGAGACTGTTATATAAGGGATATGTATCTATAATACAGATTACTCATTACATAATCCAAATGTCCACAGAACATCCTATACAAAATACATGTTATTTGTTTGAGGTAATTAATTTAACTTGACTTAACAGGAAATCGATTAAGTGTTGTTTCAGAGAAACGACAAATTATGATTAAAACACTCATTACCACTGAGTTTCCAGCTGCTCTGTGTGTGTGTGTGTGTGGAGTCAAATGTCCAGTGAAGACGCGATAGCTTGTCTTGAGGTCTTTAATATCAGAGGACGTACTGAGACAATATAGCCTGACCCTGACACACAATCCTGACACAACTGTAGAATTAGTGCCACCCTTCAGGAAACTGAGCAGAAATGATTGTATAAAATAAACAATACACATAAAATGAGTCATATACCACAGCCCTAATGGCTACATGCCTGGATGAGGTGTTTTGCCTCATTTGGAAGTTGCTTTGGATAGAAGCATCTACTAAATGAATAAATGCAAATATGCTATTTGGGGCTCAGACATATGGGAAGGCAGTATGCTTGTATGGACAGCCCTACTGTTCAGACCTGTTCTCAATAGGATTCAAATCTGGTGACTGAGACCATGACAGAACACTGATTTTTAGGTCCTGCAACCATTTCTGTGTTGACTTTGACATATTTTTGGGGCCACTGTCTTGTTGAAAGATCCATCTACAGCCGAGGCCAGCCTCCTGGCAGAGGTAGCCAGGTATGGTCAAACATCCTGGTACCTGGTGGAATTATTGACCTGAACAAGAGCATCTGCTCAGCTGGCAGAAAAACAATCTCAAAGCATCAATAATCCACCACCATGTCTTACTGTCCACCACCATGTCTTACTGTCCATCACTATGTTTTACTGTCCACCACCATGTCTTACTGTCCACCACCATGTCTTACTGTCCATCACTATGTTTTACTGTCCACCACCATGTCTTACTGTCCATCACTATGTTTTACTGTCCACCACCATGTCTTACTGTCCATCACTATGTTTTACTGTCCGTCACTATGTTTTACTGTCCACCACCATGTCTTACTGTCCATCACTATGTTTTACTGTCCACCACCATGTCTTACTGTCCATCACCATGTCTTACTGTCCATCACTATGTTTTACTGTCCACCACCATGTTTTACTGTCCACCACCATGTCTTACTGTCCACCACCATGTCTTACTGTCCATCACTATGTTTTACTGTCCACCACCATGTCTTACTGTCCACCACCATGTCTTACTGTCCACCACCATGTCTTACTGTCCATCACTATGTTTTACTGTCCACCACCATGTCTTACTGTCCATCAGGTCTTACTGTCCACCATGTCTTACTGTCCACCATGTGTTGCTGTCCACCATGTGTTACTGTCCATCATGTGTTACTGTCCACCATGTGTTACTGTCCATCAGGTCTTACTGTCCACCATGTGTTGCTGTCCACCATGTGTTACTGTCCATCATGTGTTACTGTCCACCATGTGTTACTGTCCATCAGGTCTTACTGTCCACCATGTGTTACTGTCCATCACCATGTCTTACTGTCCATCATGTCTTACTGTCCACCATGTGTTACTGTCCATCACCATGTGTTACTGTCCATCATGTGTTACTGTCCACCATGTCTTACTGTCCACCATGCGTTACTGTCCACCATGTGTTACTGTCCATCACCATGTGTTACTGTCCATCGCCATGTGTTACTGTCCATCACCATGTCTTACTGTCCACCATGTGTTACTGTCCACCATGCGTTACTGTCCATCATGTGTTACTGTCCATCAGGTCTTACTGTCCACCATGTGTTACTGTCCATCACCATGTGTTACTGTCCACCATATCTTACTGTCCATCATGTTTTACTGTCCACCATGTGTTACTGTCCATCACCATGTTTTACTGTCCACCATGTGTTACTGTCCATAATGTCTTACTGTCCATCATGTGTTACTGTCCATCATGTGTTACTGTGCTTTCACTGGACCACAAGACACAGGCTTCTCTTCCTAACCCTAACCCAATGTGGAAGTTTCGCTCCATAAAGACTTCTCTTCCTAACCCTAACCCAATGTGGAAGTTACACTCCATAAAGACTTCTCCTCCTAACCCTAACCCAATGTGGAAGTTACACTCCATAAAGACTTCTCTTCCTAACCCTAACCCAATGTGGAAGTTACACTCCATAAAGTGTTAGGGTTAAGGTTAAGATAAAGGCTTCTTTGTGCAACTCTTCCAAAGGGCTGGTTCTGACAGTGTGTAGTGGTATTTTCAACTGTTTAAGTTTTTTTTTTTTTTTTAAACACCTATTACCTGATCTTACCTCTCAGCAGAAAGCTCTCCAGTTTTAGAAAGGGCTTTTACATGTGTGCAACTTGGTATATACACCCCGGGGGGAAAAAACTGTTGAAAAGCACCAATACAGTTCCTGGAGGCTAAGACCTAAAAAAGCACCAATACAGTTCCTGGAGGCCAAGACCTTAAAAAGCACCAATACAGTTCCTGGAGGCTAAGACCTTAAAAAGCACCAATACAGTTCCTGGAGGCCAAGACCTTAAAAAGCACCAATACAGTTCCTGGAGGCTAAAACCTTAAAAAGCATAGATGCTTGGCTTTCTTTTACATATTTTATAGTGATCCCAATCAGTCTGACCCCTGTGTATTTGAGAAGTACAAATGAGGGGAAAAAATAAATAATTTATCAGAGTGAGGGTAAGTAATGTCCCCAAATATCAGCAAAACATTTGAATCATTATGTGTATAGTATATTCTATACATTCACCTTTGCTTAGTTTTATGAATGGTGTCAGTAATTCTACAGTTGTAATCGAAATACTCTTTGAACCAACTTTGAAGGTAATGGTAAATAAATGCGTTTATTACTGGTTTCCACTGTGTGGCATCTGATGAGTCTCTCAGAGTGACTGATAGAGAAGAGAAAAGATAGAGGGAGGAGAGAAGAGAAAAAGAAAATACTCACTATGACTGGGATGGTGGAAGCCCTGCACAGAATTTGTTTGACAAGTCGATATCGGTCATATAGAGGTTTCATGATCTGCCTCTCACTTTTAGTGACCTTCAGCAGACAGAGAGAGAGGGGGGGGGGCAAGTTTTAAATTGCAGCTGTCTTTGCGTACTTGTGACAGACACAAACAAGCTAAAAGATGAGCTGGATTTCCTTTCATTGCATTCAGTATGTAAGTAAGATTCAGTAAGATTTCCCACATGCAGTGGGACTGACTGGAATGGCAGTTAGACTCTGGTCCACCCTCCTAACAAACACCAGCCTGTTTCCATCACTTAAGTACAACAGCATGGTTTGAATTACAGGGGGGACTGGGGGGTCCAACCCCCCTAATTACGACTTGGACCCCCCAAAAGAGGTAAAAAAAACAAAACAAAAAACAGTTTGGGGGGGGGGGGGTCAAAACATTTATATATCCTATGTGTTAAAATTCTCTCTTCGTTAAAATTCTCTCTTCGTTAAAATTCTGTTCTGAAACTAAGAATGGGAGATCAGTATAAAATTGAAGATATTTTTTGATTTGCTGATGGACTTTACTCAATGTGACTTTGGCATGGAAATGGGGGCAACTGCACATCTGTGGGAATTTTAAATTCAGTCCATCCTGACAACCTGCTTTCAGCCATTACTCACTCTTCAGTTGTAATCTAGGTCAGACTCCAAGGAGCTGAATTACTGCACTTATTTGTAGATTTGGAGCAGTCACAGCAGTAATCGCATACACACACACACACACACTCACCGGTCTTCCGTGGATGCTCTCATAGTAAAGTAGAGCCTTTTGAAGGGCTACTTTTTCTGCGCCGATTTGTTCGCGGGTCATATCCTGTCACAGAGACACACAATAGTCTTACTTTATGTCATAATCTAAAACACACCAGCAAAAAGAGGTCAAAAATGAGTGTGTGGATTAATCATGAAGAACCCATTTTTATAAAATAAGTAGAAATAACAAGCTGTGACAGTAGATTTTTAGTTTTTTGTAGCTTCCGATAAAAACGACTCACCTTGATGTCCTCTGGGCGGCCGTCTTCATCTCGCTTTTCCTTCAGTTTATTCATCACAGCCTCCAGAGTGCTCTCCACAGGCGGCTTGGGAGCCCGGGCCTCTGGGCTCTTCTTTTCCAGCTGAGAGCCGAAGCTCTTGGGCAGCGTGTTGCTGCGTTGCCGTGGGGCTGGCGTCAGGTCCTCCTCTGACTTCATTAACTTGTGTTCTATGGGGTGGTGAGCACAGAGTCAGCACAGAGAAAGGAAGGGAGAGAGACAAAGAGAGTTCCAAGAAGGAAAAGGGTGGACTGTTTTAGGTGTGACACTGTTTTGGTTTGTAGTCACTGTTGTGTTGGGGGAGGGACTGAGGCCCTGATAATATTGTTTAAGTGTCTGAAATATTTGTGCTGGTTTGTGAGTTCGTTGAATAAATGTCATGAGGGTCGGATTAACGTTTCTTACGCAAAGCTTATTGTATTAGTCATGCTAATCGTAACTCTTTCCTTCCGTTCTCTGCTCTGTGAATGGTTTTTACCTTTCAGGTCCTTACGCAGTTTGGCCAATTCATTCATCCATCTCAGGACTTCTGGGTTGGCGGCTTTGTCGCTGTGTGAGGGCTGTGGAGAAAACAGATGATTTCAGGAAAGATGCTCCTTCAGCAGCCACTCGGATTTCCTTTTACTTTCCATTTGGTTCTTTGGGAGTTCTCATGTCACTACTACAGGAACTGTACTACAGGAACTGAGTGTAAATTTGTGAATCCTGTACATTTAGAACTGAGGCGGAATGTTGTAAATTAGAAATGAAGGTGTTTTGAAGTGAGTGAGAATTTTAAAAGTTTTTGTGGCATGCAAGGGCATTAGCACTCTCGCTCTCTCTCTCTCCCCCTCTCTCTCTGTTCATTTCTATCTAGAGTTTTCTCTCTCTCTCTCCTCCCTTTCCATTTCTCCCTTTCTGTTTTGCTCACTCTGTATTTCCGCTCCTCCTCAAACTTCTCCTCAAACTTGCGGATCTTCCTCTTCAGACTGTGGATCTTTTTCGAGAGCTGAGCAGAGGTCAGCTCCTCACGCCCGTCATCACAGGAGCCCAGCGAAGAACTCCGTCTCCGACTGCCAGAGAACGAATGTGAACACACGCAGAAATAAAGAATACTGAGCAGTTCTCCCAAGCACATCGTTTCTTACTGACTGCATGTCTGAAAACGGGCTGTCACCTGACAAATGAGTGAGCATTAGGTGGCGAGGGCGGGACCTCGGTGTCATCCAAGAACTGCTGGCTTTGTCCGTAAGCGTAAAAACGAGGCGAGAGCATGGGGTCGGTGTCGCCCTCCAGAAGCTGCCGGATCTGCTGCCCGCCAGCGTGAGGGGAGAGACGAGCCTCCTCTCGGTCCATACTGTCCCTCTGCCACCACGAGTCGTCCGGTACCGGTTCTGTAAGCGTTCACATATGAATCAATACAGCTCTATATGGTGAATAAGCACAGACACTGTGTAGCTACACCTCAGGGCCCGTCCTGATTAAACATTTTGGAACAGGTGCCCATTTCCCCTGCTCTTTATTTTTCTCGTGTAGGTTAAAGACACATGGTTGCTATGCATGCACACAAAGGATTATATTGAGTGATACACACACACACACACACACACACACACACACACACACAAACTTTAGGCTGAACTGTGGAATTTGGCACATTTGCACAGTTAGACACTTAATCTTCAGCTTCAGTGTGTGCGTGCATGCATGAGTGTGTGTGTGTGTGCGTGCGTGCATGAGAGTGTGTGTGTGTGCGTGTGCGTGCGTGCGTGCGCGCACGTGTACGTGTGCGTATGTGTGTGCGCAGAACGCTATTTAATCCTATCCCAATGAGTATCAAATGAATTTGATCAGTGGTGGATTTCCCTGGGGGGCAGGTGTGTCTTTAACAAAAAAATGTTGTGTTTGTGTGTCTCCTCATTCATGATCTGCAGGTAGGTCTCTGAGGGAGACGTTTAAGAAGAACCTCTTTAGGGGTAAAGGGTAAGGTACCGGAGGGTAAGTGGTGTAGGCTGGACAAAACAAAACGATTGGTTGTTTAACTACAGTGAGCTGTATACATCTCTGCACAGAGCAGTGATTGGTTGTTTAACTACAGTGAGCTGTATACATCTCAGCACAGAGCTGTGTTGTGTTTAGTTCATTAGC
>NC_044505.1:167500-205000 GCF_902362185.1 Chanos chanos
GAAATCTGTGATCCTTGTTGTATTAAAATCCTGAATATGTAGGCTGGTGGAACATGGTATTGGTTTTCACTTTGGTGGAGGGGAGTGGGCATAATCACAGGCATGAGGGGCTTTGGGTGAAGACTCCGGTGAGGTCTCTAGCAGACAATGACTGAATGTCTTTATCACAATATTAAGGGGCAGAAGGAGGAGACTGGACTCCAGGTTATTCCCATGCTAAAAATAATAGAATGTTTGGCTGATTTTCAGTGAATCTGTGTCAGAGGTCATCTTCAGCCTCCATTTTGACATCTGACTAACTTGGAAATGCTAACTGTTCAGATTAGTGTTATAATATCCACAGACAGCCAAGTTTTTTCTCAGATCTATCGACAAACAAAAACAATCTACTTTTTTTTATATTTGTAACGTAACCTTGTGTAACCTTGAAGAGTGTGAAGAGTGTGAAGGGTGTGAAGAAAGCAGTTTGAAGAGAAAAGATGGACTCACTGGCAGGTGTGCAGAGTTGGTGTCTTTTTGACCATCATCCCTAAAACAGTACAAAAACACACAGACAAATCAACTGAATTCAACTGTTCTGTTGAGGTCAATATTCCTCACTCTGTCTCTACCTAACCCTATCCTGTCCATGTGAAGGACTCCATCTCCCCTGTGGATACACAAGGAAAACATTACAAAAAAAGACCTCTGCAAAGTAACCCTGTACAACAATACTCTGGTATCTTAGCAACAAACAGAAAAGCACACTTAGCAGGTCTGACAACTTAACAGTTTTCTTGCATTAGTGAAAATGCATCCTAATCAACATATGTGAAATCATTTCCCAATTAGAATAAATCACTGTCCAAAAATTTAAAGGAATATATTTCACATTTATACATGCTCCAGTGCAAGCTGAAGTCCATTGGGAATAAAGATTTTTTTGTACCCGTTCTCTGTGGACTCCATGTCGTCTGAGGTGCTTCTGTCCTGTGTTCTGGGTGTTCCTGAGCTTTCTTTAAACTAAAAGTGTAAAAACAAAATAAATAAATAACAAACAAAATGTGAAAAATAGAACAATCAAAGGCACATTCTAAAACACTAATGTTCAATAATTATTCCATTTCATCTCACATGTAATCAGTTTCTCTTCTCTCACCGTTTTGTTCTTCACAGCGTAATAGACTGCCTAATAATGGAGATCTAATTACGGAAGGGTATACTGCACACACCATTTATTCCACCCAGACTCAACTCAACTGTGAGTATATTCTTTACAAAACTGTTTACAGTTATTTTCTTGAACAAATTTTACATTACATAAAAATGACCATATATGAGTAATAAGACAATTCTCTGATCAAATCAGGCAACACTGAAATCAGAGGTGAAAATATTTAATAGACAGAATCAACTGTCAACACAAAAGTGCACCAACAGAAAAACAGATACGCCCCAAAAGAGTAAAGATTCTGTGCTGACCTACACTGTGTACTGATAATCCAGAAACACAGGAACCAGCACTTCATCTGTTACACCACCCCTTAAAACACTAGCATTTACAGATTTTAAGGACAGCCAATCACAGTGCTGGGTTGCATCAGCCAGCAGTTAACACCGCCCCCGCCCCCACACACACACACACACTCCCTAGTACTGACGATCATATTCCTGCACAAACTGTGTTGATACATACATCATGCACTCTCGTACTGTATGTGTGTCAGTGTCAGGTGTCATTTTGGCTCCTATGTAAAAGCGCTGATAAAGACACACCCCCAACATCTATCTTCTATTTTAGTTTCCATAAGCAAGCTGTACTATGGCTCTTTTCACGTCGGATTTACAAAGGCAATACTGTACTACACACACACACACACACGCATACACTCGTATAGACAAACAGACATACGCATACACTCGTATAGACAAACAGACACACACACACACACACACACACACACACACACACACACTCATATAGACAAACAGACACAGACACAAATATACCCAGACACGCAGTGAATTCAGTGTTGCCAGATGATTTGTAGTGTTTGCTGAAGGATTAGTTTGTTAAATGTAAACCAGTGTTATCAAGTGATGTCTGAGGATGATAATCAGCTGCTGATCCTGTTTTGTAAAAGGCTTTGAGTGTTTAGAGCCATTTTTCTGTGTGGTGGTGTGTTTCTGGCATACTGAAGCCTGATAATCCGCTGGAGTTTGGTTGTTTTGTCATCTTCATGTCAGTTGTCTCTGGCAGTGTGGCTTTGTCAGTCCATTGTCTGACAAAATCCCATCAAATTATTCCCTATGTCTGGTCAGTATTTGTAAATGCAGTGAAGTCCTGGTGCTGCTGTGCCATAAAAGGTCCCGCTGATGGTGTTTGGATCCACGCAGAGACCAGGAAGCTGTAGACACTGTGAAGGCAGTAGGTTCATGAAGGTGGAGAAAAGCTGACCTTTTGAGGAGTCCCGAAATCGAGTGACAAGTTTAACCAGATTGTGCTGACCCAGCAAACGATTTAACAGTTGGGCCCAGTGCTGCAGTGTGTGTGTCTGATCTGTGATGAACATCGAGGGCTACTATCTGCTGAACATCGAGGGCTACTATCTGCTGAACATCGAGGGCTACTATCTGCTGAACATCGAGGGCTACTATCTGCTGAACGTCGAGGGCTACTATCTGCGATGAACATCGAGGGCTACTATCTGCGATGAACATCGAGGGCTACTATCTGCGATGAACATCGAGGGCCACTATCTGCGATGAACATCGAGGGCTACTATCTGCGATGAACATCGAGGGCTACTATCTGCGATGAACGTCGAGGGCTACTATCTGCGATGAACGTCGAGGGCTACTATCGGATGAACGTCGAGGGCTACTATCTGCGATGAACATCGAGGGCTACTATCTGCGATGAACATCGAGGGCTACTATCGGATGAACGTCGAGGGCTACTATCTGCGATGAACATCGAGGGCTACTATCGGATGAACGTCGAGGGCTACTATCGGATGAACAGAAAGGAAAAATGGAGCGTTGCTTTTTGTGGGTAAGCATTTGTGAAGACTTTTTCCTGAACTTTGTGCCTGTTGGCTTTGAGAGAGTTGATCTTGTCCAAAGTAGTGAAAACTTCAGCTAGTCTTGGTGATGGAAAGGCTATGTACTGGTGTACTGGTGCACCGGTGAGGGAAGACTTACGCTTAAGGCTGTGAGGTGCACATATTGTGTACCTGTATTTTCAGTTACAACACTGCAGTAAACAATCTGAACTAAGATAAGACAGAGGGCGCTGACCCCTGCCTGAGTTTTGCATTGAGTCTTGTATCAACAAGTTTGCTTTAATAAACACTATAGCTTGGTAATCCCTTGGTAATCTTGCTGGAGGATTTCACTGCAGTATGAATGCAGCAAACAATCCTTGTCCCAGGAGGAGATGTTGGTTCTTCCAGCTGCCTCACCAGATCTTCCTTCTTCTCCCTATCTTAGCCCTGTTGTTCCACTGGACCAGTTTAATGCCTCCCCTCCTAAGAGTAAGAATTTCCTCAAGCAGTGCTCCTTCTACTTTGAAAACCTGTTGGTAGAATTAATATAGACTTTTTCAAGTTGGCTACCATCATTTGTCTGCGTATGGGTCATGCAGTGGAGGTTTGTAAAAGAGAAAGAGAAGAGACTCATTTCCCTGTTTTGGTCTGGCAAGCTGAAGGTCTGAGCCAACCGATAAAACTGTAGGTTGAACATTCAGCCCATATCCTGGCGGTCCAAGTTTGAATCCCAACACGTCACTACTCTCTGTTCCCTTGTTATTTTCCTGTTCTCTGTTGCTTCTTTTGCTGGAGATGGAGGACTGTAATCCCCAGAAACTCAGCAATTGTGACTGAAACTCTGTTACTGTTCCTGTCCCTGTTATGTCTGGAGCTCCTGCTCAAGTTCCTGCTCCTGGCCAGACTCAGCACCTGCTTCAGAACCTCTTGTTCCAGAAGCCACCACACATACAACACAACCTGCAGTGTTGAAGGCTCTTGTTCCTGCAGGCCTCGTGGCTCCAGTTCTTGTCCCTACAGTCTTAGAGGCTCCGCTGTTCAAGCCGATGTCCCAGAGGCTCCGGGTGTTGAGGTTGTCTTGGCTCCTGAGCCTGCCCTAGGTCCCTGGGCCTGTCTCACAGTACCATTTCATGTGCCTGCTCCTGGCCTACAGTCTATGCCAGAGACCTCTCCTGTCCCAAAATCTATGTTGGAACCATCTCCTGTCCCTGAGTCTGTGCCTGGGACACCTTCAATTTCAGTTCCTGCTCTTTCCAAGTGGATTTCATTTTTCTGCTCATCCCGAACAGCCTCTGGTTCTGCTGAAGAAACTTCCTGCTCTTGCTAGAGTTCCAGTGCGGTCACTCCAGGTTCCTCCAGTTCCAGAAGCCCCACTGGCCGAGTCACAGTGTCCTCCTGGGCTGCATCCTGAATTTCCTCCTGAATGTCTCTTAGGTTGTAAGCCTTTATTGAGCCTCCAGTTCTTCCTTCAAAGTCTCCAGTTCCTGTTCCTCCGAGGCTGCCTCCACTTCCTGATCCTATTCCTTCCAAGCTGCCTACAGAACCAGTTCCTGTTCTGAAGGTCTTCCAGCTTCTGTAGTCCAACGGCCAACTCCATGTAGTTCTCCAGTCCTGTTGCCCAGGTCACCTCCAGACCCTCCAGGCCTGTTAGCTGCTCCATCTCTAGACGCTCCAATCTGGACCTTCAGTCCCACTGCCCAAGTCTCCGGTCCTGTCACCCAGTCCACCTCCAGTCCTTTCAGGCATGTCATGTTGGTTATTGCCAGCTCCTCCTGGGGCTCTAGCGTAACCACCTGCAGATCACTCCAGATCTGCATCTCCAGTCCCACCAGACCTTGAGCCTGGGTCTCCAGTCCAGCCAAACTGTTGCCACCAATCCTGTTGACCGTCTCGCCTGGCCTGTTTTTAATCTCAGTTGGATGTACCTCAGACCCTGTAAAGTTTCCTATTTTATTTCCTGGTTCTTCTCCAGTGCAGCTAGAGCATGCCGTCACGGCGTGAGCTTCACAATGTGTCTGTAACTGAAGATTTCACATGTCCAGACTGATGCTCATTTTTCTCATTTGCTTCTATGAAGCAGCTTCGGCTTTAATATTGATTTCTTTTATTTCTCAAGGACTTTAATCTCAGTGTTAAAAAGTAAATGTTGTCGTCTGCCATTATTGCTCTAGTCATGCTATTGACACCAGAAATAAATGAATTACTTTTTACAATACATTTTTAGTTACTTTTCCCTAACAATTTTGCCACACCAACAAAAATCACTGGGTCTAACTTGGGTCCACATTGGAAAAATTCGTAGCTATGCCCCTGCAGAGGGTAAAAAAAAATCACTGTCTGACATTGTGGAATTCTTTGCCTCTTCCATCGTCCACTCTGTTCCTATACTGGGACACTTTGTCAGGCAGATGGCGACTCCAGTTAACATGCTGTGCTATATGCTAGGGTGTTTTTTCTTAATTCAGAATGACAATAAAAGAGTAGGCTACTCATCAGTTCCATCAAACAGCATCATACAAGCCATGCTCAGCACCGTTTAATGAGTATTTATATCAGCCATTGCTGAGTGTTTGTAATATAATATAATATGCTGAGTGCCCACGGAGAAGCGGCCAGGTCTAAAATCAATGCAATGGTTTGCAGAGGGCCCCAACTTCCACTCTTGCAGGGAGAGACCCCTGAATTTTACACAGCACTGGTGGCAACGAGTACTGATATCATTATGCTATGTCAGTAATCACAATAACACACACAACCCAGTGTCATAGCGAATAAAATATTAATAATCGTTAAGAGATCTGCACAACCATTTCGATGGTCATAAAATAACATTTAAATTTGTTAGGAGACAGAGTTTACTGACTTTCATGGGAATGGATGAAAAGTCATGCCAACAGAACAGCCCACTCACATTCCTATGAGGGTAAAAAGTACTCTTTAGCAGAGAAGCCCGACCGTGGAAGAAAAGCATGCAGAGTAACACAGACAGTGACTGGTTCTGAGAGGTCTGCTCAATTACACAAGTGGAACATGGATTGAGTAACTAAGATGATGCACCATGTTTATGCACCATGTCTGTAGTTATATTAAAATAAGTGTTTTGGAACAGTATGGAGTCTAGGGCTGATTAGTTTCAGTGCCTCTCTGAACGTGCACATCTCAGACCTGTCTCTACCCTGTCACACAGCACTGCATCACGCTCTCTACAAGAGTGATCGACACATAGTACAACTCCAGAGCAACAGACTACACAAATCGCCAACAAGACCAGTAGACAGAGGATGAAGTGGGATACATAGAGTGGTGACAAGAGAGTAGCTGTGAAAATGACTGGCCCAGAGAGACAGTAAGAGAAAAACAGGAAGACACACACACACACACACAGGCACTCACACTGAGGGAGGCTTGGTTGTCGGTGAGCTCAGCCAGCGTGGGACTGTGTTTGGCTTTCTGGAGCCTCCAGCACTCCTTAGGAGCGTGTGTCTGTCTCCTCTCTGCATCCTCACCCACACTCATGCGCGATGAAGGGATGTTCTCCTTATCCATGCTGTCCCTGAGGAGGTGGAGAGACAGAGAGAGAGAGAGAGAGAGAGAGAGGGAGGGAGAGAGACAAGGAGTAGGAGAGTATGACAGAACAATCCACCACCTGTGTCTGGGTCATTAACTTATACACAACACGTATTTGTTTATTTACCTGTTTAAGTCTGTTTGACACTGGCCTACACTAATCTACTGTTTTCTGTGCTAAAGCTCCACAAAGATTAGCCCATACAGGGACACATAGAGGACAGCGGAGAAAAACGAGAGAGAGAGAGAGAGGTACAACATCATAACAGAGAGACACTGCTAATAGCCAAGAGCTACTCTCACATGCAAGGTCATGAACGCCCCACACTTGCCCTTAGGTGAATTGTACTGTGCTGAATTGTACTGTGCTGAATTGTACTGTGCTGAATTGTACTGTGCTGAATTGTACTGTGCTGAATTGTACTGTGGTGATTTACTCCGCTTCCTCCAACCTCTCTCCACCATTACTCTCTTTACCTACAGGTATTTCTCTACATGATTATCTCTGTGCTGTATGTGTGTGGGGCAGGATGACTCTACTTCTCGCTGCTGTATTGCAGACAGTGATGGCCAGACACGCGAGTGCCTGTCCAGAACTCATAGGCTTTTGTCATATGTGAAGACTCTGAATGCAACAATCTACAGAGACTTGCTGGTTTGAGTTGGGAATGCAGACCTAGTATTGCAGACTCCTGGTTTTAATGTCCCTGCCTTTGCTACTGAAGTTGTGCTCAGTGATTTGTCTCTCTGTCAGGCCTCAGAGACAGTACTAAATGTCCATACTGGGATTACATAAATGTCAAAAATAATGGAAAACTGGCACCAATCTTCCTTTGTCATAGCCCTTAATGCGATCTGAACATTGGATGTCTAGATTTCGGTCATTTAAAAAAGCAAAAATCGAATCTGTAAGGAGAGAAGAGAGCGGCCACACCTGCCGTCGTTCTGTCTCAGTGCGTCGTCGCCTTCCCTGTGCTGCCGTCGTCTCTGACGAGCCGTAGGTCTCCCGGCTGCCTCAGGGCCGTCCCCACTCACATCAGCCTGCATGGGCACGTCAAAAAGATGCTCCTCCACCGTGGACCGGATCGTCCGCTCCAGAAAACTGAAGACAGAGCGAGAGAGGGAGTCAGAGAGAATCCCATGTCATCTCTCATACATCAGTAGAAATATCATACATGTAATCCCGGCTTTATTGGATCTAGTTAGACAGTTTAGACAGATGATACAGCACATTTTTCTAATGAGTATAAATTAGTCAGGATGAGTCTGATGACTAATAACGGACTGTCACTCACTCTGTGAGATCAGGTCTGCAGTGTCGGGGGAGGAGGTGAGAGCTGAACAAACAGAAAGAAAAGGAGGTTTAGTCCAAAATATGTCTGTCTGACACCATGGCAACCAACAGCTGTATTCCTGATACCACGGCACCAATGAGCTGTAACCTTACAGCTCCTTGTGGAGGAAAAGACAACGGTGAAACACGGAGACAACGGTGGGACAGGGTTAGGGTCAGGGTCAGGTAGTGGAGACACAGTGATCGGAGTGACTGAATAAACACAGGTGTTGAAAATGACAGCACAGTTCCTGGGGAAGGAGGAGGTGAAGGCCATCAGATAAACAGAGGACATGGGCATTTAAAGGAGATGAGAGCGATTACTCAGCCCCAGCATCCACAGCCAGAAACATAAACTTGAGTCAAACAGATTAAGCCAAAATCAAAGCTGCTATTCATCAAGATGACGAGCACTGAGGCGAACGTCTCAATGGTCAGACACCAACTGAAGTCTCAACAGTTACACACCATCTGAAGGTTTGACTCAGTTCAAGGTGGAAAATGTAAATAGTTTGCAATGCAGGGACCATTTTAATGAGAAAAAGAAAATAAAATAAAAAAAACAGATGAGAAAATGACTAATGCTAAAGAACAGTTATTGTGACTGTATGTTTGGCATGTGGCTATGCCAGCGAAGATCTTGATTTAATGAAAGTTTAATTTGGAAAAAGACCACTCCACTGTCAAACTAACTTCTCTCCACAAAGACAGACACGTACAACTGCACACACTGAACAGCAGAACCCAGTTTTGCTAATTATTTAATCAAGATGAACACAGCATGAACCGTATTACTATGTATTTTGTGTGTATTATCAAAGGCGCATCACTCATTAAAACTCAGTCTACACAATGCCACTTACAATGACTTATACACAAGGCTGAGTTAATAATGATCACCAGCACTGGCAGGGACACTAAGTCCCTTAGAGGACTTGTACTGAGAACCTTATCCAGTTTCTTTAATAAAGGAAACCTTGTTTTATTTGTGGAATATATATAATGCCAGTCAGTATGACCTACCGAAACTCAAGACACAACAACTGACCCTTTCACTGATACGCATTCGATACAAACCTCAGTTCACATCCAATCATACAGCAGCACAACACCATTTTAAGCATTTAGTGTTCAAAACTGTTCCCAAAGACAAATGAACACATTAGTGGTAATCATACACTCACATAGGTTTGAACAGTGTTGATGGCCAGATCATTATCAAGCTTACTCTGAGTGCTCTTTGGTCAAAGACAGTCTAAGACACAATGTAGGGCCCATGTCCAGCCACAGGGCGGGGGTTAGAATGTTGAATGAAACAATCCAGTTCAAACAGCAGCCACAAACAGGACTGAGCCAAAACAAGTCAGAGACCTGTGTTAACAGAGGAGATTGTATTAAGATATTACATGGAAAAGCAACACAAATAAAGAGGCGGCCCTCCTTGTTCCCCTGCTGTTTGCAGTCATCTGTGTGTGTGTGTGTGTGTGTGTGTATTGTTTATTGTTCAGTAAAGGACTGGATCAGCTTTCTTGGACTGTTAACCATTTGTCTGCCAAGCATCTCTTTCTCTGTCACTTTATCCAAACACACCTAACTGTCCCCTTATGACTTACTGTGATACGCCACCATCTGGAGTGACCTTGTGAGTGTGGTACATAATTGTCCACATTCTGAGTTGTTTATTGTAACGCAGGGACAATGGCCTTTCTAAACACACAGGAATCTCACCAGCCTGTTCTAAATCACACACAAACAAGTCACCGCGTGCTGTGCACATAAGTGCGTGAGTGGATGTGTATGCATGTACGTGTGTGTCAGAGAGACCAACCATCCATTGTTTTCTGCATAAACACACTCAGAGCTCACATTTTCCAGTCTCAGACAGTTTGTGAGAGAGGAGAAGGTCTTACCTCATGTAGAGAGGGGAGATGGGTCTGTCACCATCTGTAGAGCTGTGAGAAAGCGAAGAATCAGGTCAGCACTGAAGCATGGCACAGACAACGTGTGTGTGTGTGTGTGTGTTTCTCTGTTTCTCCACTATTGGCTTCAAAAACTGAATTTGGAGGACACAGACTGAGTAAGTCTGAGGAGCTTTTGTGAGAGGAATAAAAGTGTCCATAATGGCATGTCACAGTCTCTTTGTCCTGCATGTCCCCATTAATTACGCCAGCCACAGTTCCCTGTCCCCGCGCTCTAGGGCCCAGAGCCAGGAACACATGAGAAATTATGCAAAGATAAAAAGGAACCTAACATCCAGATTGCTCAAAGATAAAAGGAACCTAACATCCAGATTGCTCAAAGATAAAAGGAACCCAACATCCAGATTGGTCAATGTTTGCTTGGCCGCCTTCATCTCCCTTCCACCTCTTGTATTCTCTCTCTCTCCCTCTCTCTCTCTCTCTCTCTCTCTCTCTCTGTCTGTCTGTCTGTCTGTGCACGTGTGTGTGTGCAGAATTACAGTTGTTTACATGAAAATTTGTCATGTGGAGCATAACACTGTAAAACAGCTTCTCCATTAATTTTATCTCCATTACAAGGACTAAAATCCATCAATTTTAGTCTGTGCAATATAATGGAAGTAGTGATTCGTAAAATTCATATTTGGGTGCCTAACTACTGATTGCGGTCACATGAACCAGCAGAATTCACATTGACTAACACTCTGTGAGCACTGTGAGGTGCCGCTGATTAACTCCACAAACAAGCCTCTAAAAAGGTTTCAAGTCACCGCATAGAAATGAAAGTCACCATATAGAAATGAAAAAGTCACCGCATAGAAATGAAAGTCACCATATAGAAATGCTAAAGACCGACAGAGTGCAGAGTATTTGAAAAAAAAACATGAAGGGTCAAAAATGTCAAACACAAGACTCTGCAATTACCGATATCAACGTCCTTCAGATTGTCACAGAATGCGTGTGTGTGTGCGCGCGCGCATGTGGGAGAGTGTGTGAGACAGTAGTGTGCGCGTGTGTGTGTGTGTGTGCGCGCAGTGATTAACTCTGTAATAAGCTGCATTAACGGGCCTCAGACTGCAGAAATAAACAATAGCACTTAGAATAACACAATTGTTATTGAATGTTCCATTCACGGAACAAGTTGGCACACGTTTCAGAGGTACGTGCTCCACCTCAGTCACTGTATGGCCTAAGTAACTGAGAGGGGAGGTGTGTGGTGTGTGTGTGTGTGTGTGTGTGCGCGCGCGCATCTCGCCAGCTCCAAACTGAGGATTTAGGTCCTGTTCAAACAAGAATGAAAAGGAGCCAAAGTTCAACAATTTTCAAAAAACCACATGACTCTCTATGGTATGGAGTTTACGAAAGTGTGTGTGTATGCACATATGGGTACGATGGAGAGGAAGAGTTCTCACTTATTCTTTCATTCATTTCATTCTCTCTCTCTCTCTCTCTCTCTCTCTCTCTCACACACACACACACACACACACACACACACACACACACACACACACACACACACTTTCCCACAGTAAACATGTGCTGCTACATCCTACTCTGGGTAAATCCTCTGTGTATTAAGGTACCATGCGTTCCTTATAGTTTCACAACATCCAGAGAAGTTTCCAACTGGGGGAAATATTTCCTTCCTCTCCACCAGAAGCTCTTTGGCAGTGTTCCTCAGTCTGGCTGTGGTATTAAAGTAAAATGTGTGCCGTCATGAGTTACAAAACTGAAATGCTGCCTCTGCCCACTACCACATGTTTCAGTCAGTCACAGAGAAACTGAAGCACTCTGTTCCTGTCTGAACTGGCTTAATCAGCAATTCCACACACCCCTCTCTCATCTTCACAGTTCTTTTGGAATAGCTTAACATTAGGCTAATTATCAAAGCTGGCTGAAAGATAATGAGCTGATTTTTATTTGTATATTTATCAGAGGCGGTTTCAGTCTACGGTAGGATTGTGTATTTTCAGGGCTTTAGCTGGTACACCCTGCTCCTCTCCTCTGTTAGTGGCGCTATATTCACACATAACGTCAGCTTCTGTTGTTCAGTGAGCCAGTAGTGCTTTGTATATTTCTCTGATTTATGCAATGCTTTACCGCAGGAAAACCCTGAGGCTCCAGTCAATGGGCTACATTAGCAGGAAGACAATTTCATAAGATTCAGTTTGTTCATGAACACGAAAACAAAACATCCATGCGCACACACACACACACAAATAAGGGCCTCTTCCTTATCTGTGAGACTGTCTTCGTACACAACTTTCTGATCTGTTCCCACTGCTGGTCTGGGCTTACCAGAGAATGAGAAATTTGATTGCCTGAGTTTTTTGGGGGAGGAAGATGGAGGCACCACACTGCTACACTCCTCAGGCCAGTCCTGCTCAGGGTGTTCATTAGAAGCTGACCTGTTACATCACCAGTTTACTATTTACCATGGCAACCATTCGTCTGCACTGTTTATCTGCCTCTGGATCACTAATGTTGTAGCCATCATGTCAGTGGCCTTTTGGGTCTGTAGTCCACTATAAGATTCCCAGCACACACAGCCTAATCAGTGTCTATTCCTTAGACCAGTGGTCCTCAAGGGGCCTGAGGGGCCCCTGCTCTGAATATCTTCCATCTACCCTTGCTCCGACTACACCTGATTAGTGTGGTTAACATGCTCTTGATTAAATCAGGTGTGTTCAGCCAATCAGAAGTGCCACTGATGAGTTCAGTCAGGTTGGTAGAACAGGGAAAGACAGAAAACATGCAGAGCAGGGGTCCCCCAGGAGTAGGACTGAGAACCACTGCCTTAGACTTCGTCAGACTCCAGTAAAATAAAGTACATTGGACAACAGTGTGAGACTACATTGGAGAACATTATATTCAAATAAACTACAGTACCAGACATGGTGAGCTGCATGGTTATTCAGAGTGAAGTCACTGAGTTCCACATTAAAAGTCAAACTCACTCAGACCAAATTAATACATATTTGAAAAGTAAACTGCAGTTCCGAATCTCCTCTGACACTCACACAGAAAAATTCAGGTCTTCAACATATTAACAAATCAGATTTGATGTACTGGACTGATCTTTTTTGTTGTTCTGGTGTGGTCAATGTTCAGATCTGGTTTAAACCAGCAGAAGGCTGATGCCGATGTGTGGCCCATGCACAAGCTGACAGGTAGAAATCATTGAGTCCGACAGGTAGACTAGTCATTGAAGAAACTCAGACCCTAAATCGTGGGAGACAGATTGGCTGTATTCCTCTGTGACCAGAGGACGCAGGACTACAGCATTTAACAAACTATGAGAAAAACTGTATGTCTCTCCCCGTGATTCAGAAGACATCTCAGCAATCTCAGACAGATATGGAATATAATGAAACTGCTGGAATTCTCTCTTAAATCACCATAAAGCCAAGTTAATTATTCTTATTGTTCCAGTTAGACCTTACTGCAGTTAAGAGCAGAACTCCGCTCTGTGAAACTGTATCACCAAACCATTCTCAGGAGCCAGTCTGTACAGAGGGGAAAGGCCAAACTGAGGGTCATATATTACCACACAGTGCAACCCAATCCAGTCTGCTGGCATGAAGACTTTGCCTGATCCACTCATATGGGCGGTACCCAGAAAAGCCCCTTCAGGTCTCCCCCAAACAAACACGCTCAACACACTTTTAAACCACAGACAATTTACTTAAACCACACAGACAAATAACTCAAACCACAAATGACTAATTTAAACCACGCATTATTTAAATATATGTGAAGGGAACCTCTGTGTGAGGTACACACACACACGGGCAGGCGCACGCACACACACACTTTCAGTGTCTTAACATCCGGCTGTAGTCAGGCCAATGCACACCTTGGATTTCCTCTTTGCTACACGGCCACACACATCTTCACCAGCTCATGTCAGGTATGAGGAGTAGGTCATTTTTTCACACAATTCAATGATAAAACACATTGCTCACCGCTGTCTAATCTTATCTTACAGTCTTTAGTTTCAATCTAACAAAAACAAAGTTGGTTCTTCAATCACACACACACACACACACACACACACAGTCGATTCCAATAACGATAACAAGCTAAAATAAAGTTAAAAAAAAAAAAAAAAAAAGAGCTCTCCATTTTACTCACCCTTAATATGGGCCAGGTGACAGTCACACAGCTAATGCTAGCACTAAAGCACATGCGCAAGAACAGACACACTGATGCACCGCCGTTTAAACAGACACACTGATGCACCGCCGTTTAAACAGACACACTGATGCACCACTATTTAAACAGACACACTGATGCACCGCTATTTAAACAGACACACTGATGCACCGCCGTTTAAACAGACACACTGATGCACTGCCGTTTAAACAGACACACTGATGCACCGCTATTTAAACAGACACACTGATGCACTGCCGTTTCAACAGACACACTGATGCACCGCTATTTAAACAGACACACTGATGCACTGCCGTTTCAACAGACACACTGATGCACCACTATTTAAACAGACACACTGATGCACTGCCGTTTCAACAGACACACTGATGCACCACTATTTAAACAGACACACTGATGCACCGCTATTTAAACAGACACACTGATGCACTGCCGTTTAAACAGACACACTGATGCACCACTATTTAAACAGACACACTGATGCACTGCCGTTTCAACAGACACACTGATGCACCACTATTTAAACAGACACACTGATGCACTGCCGTTTAAACAGACACACTGATGCACCACTATTTAAACAGACACACTGATGCACTGCCGTTTCAACAGACACACTGATGCACCACTATTTAAACAGACACACTGATGCACCGCTATTTAAACAGACACACTGATGCACCGCTATTTAAACAGACACACTGATGCACCGCTATTTAAACAGACACACTGATGCACTGCCGTTTCAACAGACACACTGATGCACCGCTATTTAAACAGACACACTGATGCACCGCTATTTAAACAGACACACTGATGCACCACTATTTAAACAGACACACTGATGCACTGCCATTTCAACAGACACACTGATGCACCATTTAAACAGACACACTGATGCTATTTCCAGAGAAACAGGACCTGAGCACTGCTCACATGTCTGGAGGGTAAAGAGGCATTGACTGTAGTCAAACCAAAGGAACAGCCATCCGATGCCCCACTTGTCTTAACAGGACTTGAGAATATGTTTTTAGCATTCACTAAACACACACAATTTGTTAGCCCTCCCCCTCCCTCACTGTTATTATGATGTGTTTCTAAGAACTGTGTTGTTTTCTCTGAACTTTGCCCTTCTTTGTTTTTAGAAGTGATAAGAGTTTGTTTTGAGAGAGCTGGGATAGAGATATGACTGAGAGACAATAAAGACAATAAAATAATAAAACCAAACATGTCCAACTACTGGAGTTAAACCATTCTGATTAAGGGCATTTGTGTCTGCAATTAATAAACAGACTTTAATAAATTAGATATAATAAAAAGTCTGAGCTAGAAATCAAACTTGTTCCTATATATATATATATATATATATATATATATATATATGGTTGCTGAAATTATTATCATTAATTCTTCTTTTAGGGTTAACCCAGCCCTACCATAATTCTTCTGTGCTCTCTTGTCCAGAGAGTAAAATAAACCCTCTTCTTACTAGTTTGGATTTTTTTCTTGGAAGCCATCAGTAAAAAGTCCAAGACTGTTGAACGTTTGTGGGGATCACACTGACCTGCTGAGTGGATCTGTACTCTTGGAGGCCTGTTCCATGTTCTGTGGCCTGGGACTTGAGGTCTGGTTCTGTTTCAGCTGGATTCTGGTCCTGGGAGACTCGGTCAAATGCCTGGAGAGAGGGAGTCCTGCTGACTGCGCAGGCTGAGGCATGGATCTCAGATCCACTTCACTCTTACCTTTCTTCACCTGCCAGAGGGAATGGGAGGGAGTCAGAGACACCAATTAAATGAATGCCAACAAGGTGTAGTACCGCCCGGGTGAACTATTCAATTACAGACCTTTGATCACATTATCAGTCAAATAATAACTCATGGAGGAGGAGGAGGAATAAGACACTACTAAACTTGAGTTTCTCTTACCTTGACAGAGATGGGATTTAAATAGGGAGGCCCACGGAGAGCAGAATAGGTGAAGAAACGTACTCTTATTAAAGCCACGTCAAAATCTGCTCTCCTCATTGCCTTTGTGGGGCCAGACAGCCCCGTCTTTCTCCAGCTACACTAAACGCTCAAATGCACTACACAGAGCCTAGGCTCAAATGTTAAACTGTGAGACTATGAACGGATGTTGTGAATGGTGATTGATAGAAAGAAAAACAAATAATAAATTTAGAGTTTCAGCTCTGGGGGACGCGTATAAACCTAATGACTAGCATTAACAGGACTGAATGAGTGTACAGGAGCGTTTTAATTCTACTGCCATTCAATTGTCTAACATGGCAAAGCTGCATAACGGTCCCTTAAAAGCTAGACTATCGACGAGTCGCACAATAGCCAGTCAGAGAGAGGTGGGTAAAGTGTGTGTTTTAATGGTAGTGAAACAGGGGGTGAAATGCGTTTAGTGGAAAGGCTGTTGCTAATGGAGTTTATCCCACAGACCCAGACTTTGCACTCGATTGAAAATTCAGGACTTAAATAATCGTTTTTACTTAGTGCAACATCTCAACGCAAGGGAGACAAGTTTAGCCAGTGAAAGATATTGATCATACCAAAATGATCTGTGACACTAGTACTGATGGGAAAGTGAACATGGACCTTGTTAATGTGTTTACGACTCAAATACAAAAAGTTAATTGCCTGCTGCTATAATAAAAGGCGGGCCACTAGAGTACACAAAAGACTGAGAGTCCAAAACACGTGGAGTCAGTCACCACTTATTTTCACCTGACGTGGAGGACTTTTCTTGGAACCCTTAACTCATGAGGTTCACACTGTTCTCCCCAGATCTGTCTGCTGCTATTCTAATGCCGCCACCAACCAGTTGGAATCAACAGGAAGACACTCCCTGGTCAGTCTAGTGATGTACAGGTCAGCTTTTCTGGGTATTAATTTGACTAAAACAGCTGTTCCCAGAACAACAGAATTCTGCTTTATCATTCTTGGAATGTGAACCAAATTATAACTCACTGCTCCATTTTGAGAACTACTGCTGAGTTCTTACCTACTATGATCTAATGTTTGCGGTGTGTCTGTGGACAACACAGAAGGGGCTACTCCTTTCAAGTTCCAGGGGTTTTCACTGAGATGCTGTTGTCTCAAGAATTGGTCATGTTTTGGTTTCCACTTCAAACTGTTAAGCCCTTTAGAGACTGCTGCCTGAACATTTTTGGTAAGAGACACACACTGGCTGTCCAGGAACAAATCTGCACCTTCATGCTAACATTAAAACATTATCTTTACAGAAGACAGAGCTGAAGGTGAGAGCTGATTTAAGAAGAACTTACATTTGACCGATGAGTGGAGGTGGTAGATCTTGTTAGACTGAAACCTATGAGTTACATGATAATCAGTCAAACAATACAGTTTTTGCATATCGCCAAAAGATGGAGAGGTATCCCTAAGTAATCTTGTTATAATCACATTGCCAGTCAACACCGAACAGTGTGTGGACACCATCAAATTTGACCAACTACTTAGAGACTCAGAATAATTGGGATTGGCAACAGAGAACTAGTCTACTGAACAAAACTCCCATAGAATGATCAAGGTAAATGGCAAGTGCACAAGGCCCAATGATTAGTAATGTCATGAAAGAGCATGTAGCATGACTTGTGTGAAGCATCACAATTCATATTGGCTTGACTGAATCCAGAAGTGTGTTTCATAAATAGGATCATATCCTCTGATACTGTGGTTTGTTAAAATAATCCATCTTCAACTTCAAGTAGTGCTTTCCTGATTCCTCACTGTCATGCATGGATGGAGAGGCTGGATAAATGCACAGAATAGACGTCTCTCTCCCACGGTGTTCTCCACAAGCAAGAAAAAATAAGTAGGAACAAACATACAGAGAAGAATTTCACTACATCACCAAAACTTTGATTCACAAACTAAGAAAAGACTTTACAACCCAACAAAGGAAAAACGGGTATTTATACATCACACAGCAATGGGGGAACAAAGTGGAAACAAAAATCCAAGTGGCCACTGGTTAATAAGCTGGTGAAGTTGAATGCTAATAGGGTGAAGTATTGGGTGAAAGTGTTTACAGCAGGTAGCTGGTTTAAGATTGCAGGTGGTGAGCTAGACCCTGACCCCCAGGTTGGCTCAGGAGGGCCTTGCTGTAGCAACTAGCCTGGATCTTTTGGTGGCAAATGACTCACTGAAAACGAACATGTCCTTTTTCTTAGACCTGCTCTGCTGGGCAAAACCAATTGTCAACCGTGGAGGCCTTGGTCTGACTCATATTCTATGGGCAGAGTCTGAGTAAGGGTGTGACTGCAGTGAGTGCCAAGTCTTATTCCAGTCTCACTGACAGCAATGGCAACTGCAGAGAAACTTGCTGACTTTTTGGTTTGTCTGCTCCACACGCCCATTCATTTGGATGATGAGAGGCTGACAGTGATCCTCATATTCTCTAGGATATGAGCTGAGGACCACAGTCAGAGAGCTACAAAATCCATGAGGAGATAAGACTAAGGTCACTGAGACACTAGCAGTAGCATCAGTTTTCCTGCAGGAGCCTCTCATGGCACTTCAGTGGTGGCACAGATTGAGCAAGAGCCAAATGTAGAATTACACATCAGTCAAGGTGGGCGAACAGTATTTCTCAGAGACTAGTTGTTTAGTTCTTGTTACCCCCAAAAGACCCATGGATAGAGAAAAATGCACACAAGTCAGCAATTTGTTCCTTGCTTGACGTGGGACAAATGTTCTCTGTGGAGGACAGCATAAAGGAGCCAGATCATCCTCATTTAGTGCCGAGTCTTCTCCTGCAGATTCCACAGAATGGTTGCTACAATGCAGGAGTAAGGGATAATGGGCCAGGGAGAGGGGCATATACCTTGTTTCTTGGCTGCCTAACCATTATTTTGGTTTCAGCCTAGCTAGACTGTATAGCCATTGTTGAGCACCGCCCTTTCCAGATCACCGACAGGTCATGGTTCCACCCCCAAGTTACAAGCTGGTCATCTGAAAAGGGGAGTAAGAACGACAAGACATTGTAGGGAGGTGAGCGCACAAGCAGCCTTTATCTGCCAGGCCTGACCAGCAGCTATTCGTCTGAGAGAAGCCATCTGCATTCCCAGGTACTGTCTTGAAGCAGAAACCCTGGTGTACCAGGAACCATTTGGTGACCCGAACATTGGTGTCCTGTGTCTGGGCCATCCACTGCAGGGGCAGGTGTTCCATCACCATGGTGAAATGCCACCCCAGCAGCCAATGCCGGAGCTCCAGGATTGCCCATTTGATAGCTAGAGCTTCCTGTTCCACAACACTTTTCCTGCATAGCACTTTTCCAGCTTTGGGGACAGCTATAGAACAAGGTGTTTTTCACTGTCAATCATGGGATAACACTGCAGGTCTGTCTCAGCAGTGTCTGTGTGTAGGCGGAGTGGCCCGCTGAAGTCTGGGGTGCAAAAGACAGGAATCAGACATCAAGTTGGTTTTCAGGGCCTGAAATGCTTCCTCCACAGCTGGTGTTTTCTGGACCTTCTTAGCTTCGTCTCTCTTGTTCAGGTCTGAAGCAAAAACCACTTATATGCTATCAACCCAAAGAAAGCCCAAACCTGGTGTTTAGTTGTTGGTTGGGGGAAATTCCTGACTGCTTCTGTCATCTTCTCCTGTGGTCATAAGAGCCACTCCCCTCCATTCTGGAAGCCCAGTTATTGGGCCTTTGACACACCTAGTTGACATTTGGCTGGGCTGGTGATCATGCCCACTTGCTAAATCACCCCATGGATGCCAAATGGAACAACTTGGTGCTGCCAGTGGCCTGATTGTGTGCCAAAGGCCATCTTCTCCCATGCCTCAGGGGTTAGGGACATCTGCCAGCAGTCTTTAGTCAAGTTAAGAGTCAAAATGAATCTTGCCTTACCAAGCCGTTCCACCAGCTCATCCACATGAAGCGCGGTGTGGCTGTCAAACTGTGAGACCTCATTTAGCTTCTGGTAGTTATTCCAAAAGTGCAGCATGCCATCCACCTTAGTGACCAACACTATTGGGCTACACCAGGAGCTCCAAGACTCTGTCCCTAGGTTCCTCATCTCCTCAATCTCAGCTTCCACTGCCTGTTGTCATGCCTCAGGGATTCAGTAGGGATCATGATTCCCAGGGGGGTCTGGATGACCTGAGAGCAGCCAGGAATTGATGAGAATACCTCCTAGAGTTGTGTTACCAGCTCATGTAGCTCCTGCTGTTGTACAGGGCAGAGCTCCTCTTTGAAACGGAGCCTCTAGAACACAGACGGACAGCAGATGGATGGGCTCAATCTAGTGCTTGAAGAGACTAACATGATAAAGTTTCTCCTGCCTCTATCCTCCGCGCTGGCATACTCAGTATGTGACCTTTTCAGCAACTACGTATGGTCCCTACCAGGCAGCCAGGAACCTACAATTTGCAGTAGGTAAGAGCGCAAGCACACAGTCACCAAGCTGGAACTCAAGGGTTGGTCTGGCTGGTTGTAGGCTCGCTGTTGGGCACACTGAGCCTGCTCCATGTGCTTCCACAGCACTGGCATCACTTTGTCTGTTTGGTATCGTATCTGCTGGGTATGCTGCGGTAGGTGAAAAGGAGCTTGAAAGCTGTGAAACCTGTGGAGGCCTAGGGAACTTCCAGGACACCACAGAGCACATGGGGGAGCATCAGGTCCCAGTCGTGCCCAACTTCAGTAACAACCTGCTTGAGCATCCTTTTGAGCATCTCTGTGAATCATTCCACAAGGTTGTCAGTCTGAGGGAGGTCACTGAGGTTCAAAGATGTCCCACCTGCAGGAACCTACAAAGGTCTCCCATCAGCTAGGAGACCAATGGCATCCCTTGGTCTGTCAGGATCTTCTCTGTGATCCCAACCCTGCTGAAGAGCTGGATCAACTCATGGGCATTGGCGTTGGATGTGGCCTTTCTGAAGGGAACCACCTCTTGGTACTGGGTGACAATATCCAGAATTTTGAGGACGTATCTGTGACCCCTGACCAATTTTGGCAGTAGCCCACCTGGTCCATGCCTCAAAGGGCACCTCAATGATGGGAGGAGGGATCAGGGTACTGGAGGTGGTGCTAACGGAGCCAATCAATGACAGATAGGACAGAGCTGACAGAAGTTATTGATCTCTGCAGTCAGTCCCAGCCAGTGGAACATCTCACAGATGCATTTTTCCATATTGCGGGCTCCTCGGTGGGGAGCCATGGGTTGGACATGGGCCTGCTCCATCCTTGGCACCATCAGAAGTTCCCTCTGTTTCCCTCTCTGGTTGCTGCATAGTAGAAGGCCATTGCGTATGAAGTACTGAGAAGGGAGAGGTCCCAACTGGCATTGTTGGGCATCGGTTCCTCCGCAGGAGATGGTTGCTAGCTTTGATGTTGGAATTAGGTACCTACTACGTCCCGCCTGTCAGGTGTCCATGTCTCTCAGGATCCTCTCCTTGATGTTGTGGAGGTTTTCTGTATTCCTCTGGCTGAAACCACCATTGAGCCGCTTGGATAAGTAGGGTCAGCTGAGGTCAGACAGGGAGATCAGCTCTGTATGACCATTCATGGACCTGAAGTTGCACTGCTCGGCCATGGTTGGATACAGTGCTGACCCCTTGCGGCACAGCCATCACAAACTGTTTTAGGTAACCACTCCAAGGTCACTGGTCTACCATCTACAGCATTGATCTTGATAGTGGATTGCAGGAGATTGATGGGGATGCCTACAAACTGTGCTGCCCGGTGACCAATAACCTTCCCTTCTGCTCCAGAATCTCACTGAGAAAGCAGACAGACAAATCACAGCAATGCACATTCACGGGAACAATTTAATGGAAAGAGCATGTGGAGGTACAACAACCACAGCAGAAGAGTTTGATGTTTCCCTTTCCTCCTTCCTGCCCACTCTTACTGGACACTACACAAGCGTTCTTGCCTGTAGCCTGTGGTTGACCTTGTCAAGGACAGCACCAGACTTGATAAGCTCTTGTTGATTCTTGCTCAACAGGTGACACTGCTAAGCCAAAATACACTTCAGTGTTGGGGTGGCAGTGGCTGCCTCTGTGGTAGTTAGAGTTGAGCTGGTGAACCTTCAGATCATGAGGTGCCTTTGGATGGTATTAGAAGCAGATCTGAAATCCACAAAGAGGATCCTGGTGAAGGTGCCTGGGGAATCCAGGTGCTAGGAGGAGGAGCAGCAGGCAGACCACAGCATCCTCTGTGCCCCCCTTGGCCTTGTAGGTAAAATGGAGGGGGTCCAGTTGTTGGTTAACAATTGACAGGATGGTTTGTAGCAGTAGTTTCTCCAGGCACTTCATTATTATGGATGTGAGGGCAATGAGGCAGTAATGATTGAGTTCAGTGGGCCGGGGTCAGGCTGAAGTGTAAGGTCATCGCAGATCAGCCATAAAATTGCGAGTAAAATGATGATTGCTTTGTAGTCTAATCATGTTCGATCAGGCAAGTGTAACTTACATACTTAAGAGTACACAGGAACACTTAGACAGGACATAGCATGAAGTCAAACAGAGTACATTCTGTGCTGTCACAGCTGAGCGTGCGTCATCTTGAGAAGCAAGCGTAAGCTAAGGTCTATAAACCAGAAGGCTAAACAGAGAGAACAGGGTTAACAAGGCTAAACAAAGCTTGGAAGGTATCCGGAAACAAGACTGACAAGGAACAAGGACAACAGAGTGACAAGGGAAAACTAGGAAACAAAGAATGGCTCAGCACTGACAAGTCTGAGACTTAAATGAGGTACGTAGGAAAAAACAAAGGGGTATATATACACACACAAAGAGGGAACAAACTGAGGACAGCGGCACACAATAATTGGGGAACAAAGTGATTAGACAATCAGATCCAACTTGGCTCTGATTGGCCAAGAGACAGGGAGGTAGAGATGGAGACAGAGACCTGACAATTATACAGCTCTATTTCCTTTTGTCTGTAGAGCTTCCAGTAAAGGTGCCTACAGACTGAGATTTCAGCTTATTGCAAGCCACTCTGTGCGACATGGATCTTGTAAACTTGGGTTGGACATCAAGTTTTATGTATGTAGACTACGATGATAACACCTACTGAACCGTAGGCTACGACGCAAGTCAATATACAAGAATAAAACGTCATTGGTGTTAGCAGATGTAGCATTAGTAGTTAGTTGGTTAGTAGACGTAGGTCGTAGCGGCAGCGACACTGAGATGGTCATCCTAAATTTCTGATAGTGTCAGAATTTTGTCTCAGGCCATCTTTAGTCACAAAACAGTGACAACGGCCATCTTTGGACCTCTCTCACAGTGCAACGTAGGACCACCATTTTGGAGCCATGACCAAAGATACTGCCACGTTTTGTCATTTGTCATTTTTCGTCTGGGACAACCCAAAATCACACAGTGTAAACCTTAAGTCAAGGAATAATAAAATGAAATATTTGTTTGTGCTTTTACTTACTGACAGTATGGCAGTAAAATCCATCATCTTCAACACAGGAAGTATAAATTTTTGGGAAAAACAGCAGAAAGAGACAGCTTAATCACGATTTATTTAGAGAAACAGAAACAAATGACTATCAGTGATTGAAAATCCATCAATGGAAATATTCACCAAAATCAGTCAGTCAAAGTTAGTCTACATGAGACAGAGACTGAGACACTAATGAAATAGTGAAAAAGTCTTCAGCGGTTGTTACGTGCGGCACATTTGTGTGTGTCTGCGTCTTGTTGTGTCCTGTGTCTTGTTTTTCTCTCTCTCTCACTCTCTCTCTCCTTTCCCCTGTCACCTGACGCAGGGATCCAGCGGTGGCGCGAACCAGCTGCCACTCCCCACCTGGCCTGGTGTTGCGTCCCACCTCCGGGTTCCCAGCCAGCCAACCAAAGACGGAGTGCCCCTCGTTGGATGGCCAACTGGAGATGGGGCGCGGAAATTTAAAGATGCCGGGTCTTAACTGTCGGTAGATTTCGGTCTCGTTTGCGTTCGCTCATGTGCTCTTGTGTCATAATTACTAGCTGTGTATCGTGTTTGACTTTTGTTATTGTTTGATTACGGATTGGTTTTGGTTGCTTTCGATTGGCGTGGGGAGAAGGACAGGTAAGGAAGGGGATCCCCGCGTTAGTGTTCACTCTGTCTAGGGATAGGTTAGAGGCAGGTGCCACTCCTGTATTTCGGTTACTAGTTAGAGTAGTCAGGTTTCCTTTGGCTCTGCCACCTTTTTGTTTTGTAGCTCAGTGTGTGTTTTCCAGTGTAGTTCAGGGTGGCTTTTGTTTTGCTAGTTTCATTTCTTTGGCACCATCTACGTCCTCTCCCACCTTTGTTTGTGTTTGTAAATACTCTTGTGTGTGTATATATATATATATATATATATATATATATATATATATATATATATATATATATATATATATATATATATATATATACACACATACATATATATACACACACACACACACACACACACCACTTTGTAAATATTCCAAATATATTGTGCACTATTTCCCCGCGTCCGTGTTTTTCCTCCCTCATCACACCGTCCTGAAACCAGCATCGGTGGTGGGTCCTTTCATGCTACGTTCCCCTACATACCCCTAGACACCACACCCTGCCGGGGATGTAACATAAATTGGGGGCTCGTCCGGGAGCTATTATTCCCAGTTTTTTTTTCCATGCTCTACACAATAAGCACGCAGCATGGACTTAAGAGTCTGGTGGAAACGTTCCAGCGCACCCTGTGATTCCGGGTGGTAAGCACTCGAAACCTTGTGGTTAACGGAAAGCGTTTGCATAACCTGCGCAAACACTTTGGACAGAAAGTTCGTGCCTTGATCAGATTGTACAACCCTTGGCAAGCCAAACGTGGAAAAGAACTGCATTAGTGCCTTAACTATAACGGGGGCCGTAATCTTACGGAGGGGAAAAGCCTCGGGATATCGGGTAGCAGCACACAACAGTTAACAGATACTGATTCCCAGACTTGGTTTTTGGTAAGGGGCCTACACAATCAACCAACACA
Organism: Chanos chanos; assembly: GCF_902362185.1. Lineage (NCBI taxonomy): Eukaryota > Metazoa > Chordata > Actinopteri > Gonorynchiformes > Chanidae > Chanos > Chanos chanos. Next base: position 192,539 of record NC_044505.1, read on the forward strand.
CGCTCAAATGGTTCCCCTATTACTGGTATGGGATACAAAGGAGCCGGGGGAATTACCTGATTAGGTTTACCTACCATCTGGCAAACAGAGCAGGTTCGGCAATAATCAGCCACCGCAGATTTCATACCAGGTCAAAAGAAATGCTGCAGCAAACGTCTGTAAGTCTTAGTGACCCCTAAATGTCCTGCAAGATGATGATCATGCGCGAGCTTGAAAACATACTGCCGATACTTTGTCGGCACCACAATCTGGAAAACAGCGTTCCACCCTGAGTCATCAGGCATTGCTGGTGACCACCTTCGCATAAGCAAACCCTTCTCAACAAAATAAACACTTGGTGTTCCCCGGCTAATTTCGCAAGCTTCAGCAGCAGACAGACACGAAGCGAGGGAGGAATCAGCACGTTGAGCTGCGATAAGCTGCTCACGGGTGGACGGCAGCTTAATCAGCTCATCTTTTCCCTCATCGGACACAGGACTGTTTCCTAAACTCTTCATTCTAGGGTCCACCACCGGCGATACCTCTGAAACTGTGTTGTGGTCAGATGGGGTGAGAAATGACCGCTGTTGCGCCGCACGTAACAGCGGTGTTGATGGGTTTACAGGACAATAAATTCAGACGTATTACTTAGAGAAAATAAGCTGATCTCATCATTTTTGCCTCAGACAGTGAAAACTGTATTAGTTTGTTTCAGCATTATCCATCATCATAGTGATGAATAAAAAAGGAGACAAATGACAGATGAAATGCCAAAGATGTAAAAAACCAAAAACACATAAATAAGTAAATAGTGACATATATAGACAGCCTATACAATCATTCTCCACAGTGTTTTTTCAGCACTGTTGGAAAATCAGTGCTGAAATCAAATATTGAGTCATTTATGTGGCCATTCTGTCTTTTTATCCTTCAGCCACAAGCTGAGTTGGGGTTCCAGACTCACAGTCTCACAGCAGGGAATTATAGCTCATCAACTTCCGAAGCTCCCAAAAACTCAGTAGAGCTCCTGTAAAACCAGGATACGTGACTAAAGCTAACTGTGGAGATGCTACGTGTTCATTTGTATGATTTCATTGGCCTCAATGGCAAACTTCTCAGCATGAGCTCTTCTTAGTTTTCACAACCACAGTAAGATGTTTTTTTCCTTCAGCATTTCCCAATCTTCCCTGTGGGTCTGTCTGGGTATCAGACACAATCCCTGAACATTTTATCTGGGCTAACCCAGCCAGTATCACGAAATACCACCAATATAAGCAAACAACAGGTGGTCAATAGTTTTAGATGTCAAAGTATACACAGAAATATTGCTTAAATGGTTTTATTTTCCTTTTTAGCTGAGTTCTTAAGGGCAGAGGATTGGAGTTTGCAAAATGCTTTCAAGTTGTACATCTTTCTCACAAAGAAATCAAAATAAATAGTGAAAGGTTACAGAGGGGGCTGTCAGGAGATCCTGACTGGGCCAGTAAAACTAAGTGAGTCCATTCTGTGAGAGAAGCCCAAAGCTGTGCATGGAGAATATAAAATGCTTGAGAATCTAAACATTTACTGCATGTACAGCATACCAATTATCTTGGCTAAGTATGCATTGCATCATTCCCTCTAAACCTCCCATGACAAAAGTAGCAGTAAACATAGTCAATCATTTTTGTTTGTTTTGTGGGTTGGTTTCAAAAGAACCTGAAACCAGGAGCAGAAAATCGTTCTTTTTCCTCTGCAAAGACTCCTTCTGTATTCAGCATATCTCGTAGCATCTCCATTGTCTGTTTCAGTGCTGCACATAGCACTGTAAATGAACATCACTTAGGCCCTTCTGTATCTCCTTCAGACTGAAACTCTGATTTTTAAAGTTACTCCAATAAAAAGAGCACAGAGCTGACCAGATCTGATCTCAGTGCTACACACGTTTCTAAACAATGGTCATCAGTGGACTCGTATGTGTATGGGAAAACTTATCTATTTGAACTAAACAACCTACACAACCGAGAACAGCAGTAGATTGTTCAACACCATTTCTCACAACAGTGGCACTTGGAATCCACCGCCATAATATTTTATAAGTCATTTAAGAAGGGCATGGTTCACACTGGCTCCTATGGAGAATACACACAAACACAGTGCCTAATGCGCCTTTCCAGCTGACAACTAGACGACCTACTATGCAGTTCAGCACGTACTCACAAACACACTTTGTAAATTACACCACCAAAATAAGGGAAATTCCACCATATTGTGTCGTAATAGTGCACAAGATTTCTAGGAACTGAGAATCCACAGCACCTTCACATAGATTAGGGTTGGGCTAGCGTTAGATTAAGAATTGAGTCTGTCTCTCTATCACTACACTGTTACGCCTTAACTCTACTTTAGATCCAAAATCTGACTGGAGAACGAAAAGTCTGTGGTTTTGTTAAAAGCAAAGCAGCCCATCTGCCATTCCCGCTGACCTCTGGTTCTGTCAGGACCCAGTCCACCCCCCAAATATAACAATTTATCTTTGCTATACAAAGATCTCAATACATAAAAGTAATTTCAAATGCTGGAAGAGCATCCTTTTCTTTTGTTTTCTTTTTTCAGTTGTAAGTTAGTGTGTTGTGTTTTTAATGTTTGGTAAATTTAGAATTCTGCAGTCCTACTGTCATGACTGCAGTGGAGCTGAACCCAAATGCAGTCAGATAATGTGAATCCTTACACAAACAACAATAGACAAAGGACAGGTGAAACACAAGGGATTAAATACACAAGGAAAACCAAAGTGGGGAGACACGATTGGTTGAAATCAACAAGAGTGAAACGAGGTTAATAAATAGGATGAACGGAATCAGGTGAGGGGCGGAGACAGAGACACAAGGAACATGAGCACAAGACGTCAAAACAAAAGTCCAAAACAAGGTGCAGACTGTGACACCTGTGTGTTTTGTTGTTGTTGTTATTGTTGTTGTTGTTGCTGTTTTTGCAGCTTCTGTAAATTCTATACTTTGGATTCCTTTACAAGGAGAGAAAAATGTCAGTGTGACTGTTTGACCATTCTAGAATGTCCTAAAAGCTTTGTAGCTACTGGCATTTACCTCTAAGGAGGTGGAAGTACCTAAAGCATGCACCGTATGAGCAGCCAGAATGTTTCATCACGTGAAAGAGCTGCAGCTTTCTCTCTTTCTCTCAGTTCCCTGCCCTGAGAGTTTTGCATATAGGGGCAACTGCTAGAATAAAGGAAAACGTGTCAATGATACATTGTCAGTTGGAAACAGATGTTGATTTAATTTCTTATTAATTAATTAACTCCCACCCCAGGAGTGGCATTTTATACAGGGTCATGTATGACAGCGCTGGGCAGGACAGATTACAGCGCAGTGTGAGTAGAGTGAGACCCCTCTGTTCATTCGACTTTTTGTTGCTGATTAGTGATTAGTGGTCACTGTCCCAATCATGCCTTTTTCGATATTACACACTGCAGCCCACAGTCAGCATCACTTTCAGTGAAGCTCTTAGCAAAACATTTGTGATGAAAGTACCAGTTCTTGTCAAAGCTAATATATACCACAGAGCTTTGCTGTAAACCAAGAATTTATCATTACCATCATTCTGACCCTTTACTCAACAATTATTTCACAACCTGCTGCATTGACAAACCAGTCTTAGATCAGACTCCACCGTTGTTTAGGCCTACACATCATTCACATTGTTTAGGCCTACAAATCATTCACATTATGTAAAGAGTTTTTCTGAACTTAATAATCCAATCATGGGAGAGGTGAAGTTTGTACTTGATCAAACCAAAAAAAAACAAACAAAACTACTGAAATCCTTCCTCTGGTCCTATGTGCCTTTTCGTGTTTTTGTTTTCCAGGCATACTGAAACTTACGGGCATATTGTGTTTTCCAGGCATACTGAAACTTACGGGCATATTGTATTTTCCAGGCATACTGAGATAACACAAGATCTTGATAACGTCAATCATCGTCATGGCATTTATTGTTACCAAGATAAATATGTTAATATATCCCTACAAGGTCATATCACTGACCTCTAATATGTGGCAAATTGATTGAAATTAGGTCATAAGTAACATGTCCTGCCCATGCTTTTATATGTGACCCTTAATTGTTACAGGGGTTAACTAATTAAGTAAGGGGTTAACTAATTAAATCAGGAACCACACCTGTGTGAAAACATCTGCTTTCAGTTGACTTTGTATCCATCATATACATTTTGTTCTTTATTGTGGCAATGACCTCTAAACACCCAACTCTCAGGGTAAATGAAAGTGACACAGTGGAGTGTAGAGTGTCATGGTTCAAACAAATGCAGTGGAGCTGTCTCTCGCCTCTGTGCTTGAGCGGGACATAAGTTCAAAGATCAACCTTTGGTTACCTTAGCATTGTCAGGTCTGGATTCATTAGAAACAATAAAATAGCTTTGTTCTTTAGGACTGAGTGACTGTTGTCCAACCCTGACAGGCAGATCTGCCCAAGTCTGGAAAAGGCTTATGTTTAAAGTGACGTTAATATGCAACGAGGAAACCGCCGGTCCGCAGAGCCCTGCCACTGCACCCGTCAAATTATGCTCGCGCTTCTGTCATTCGCCAGTTGAAAACAGTCACATTTTATTCAAGATTCTAGAATGTTTTAAGGGGCGGCAATGCTTAACATTCTAGAATCTTGAGTAAAATGTGACTATTTTCAATGCAAAAAGCTCAGTCAAGGAGGCAGGGCCCTGGCAGTTTCCTCAGCGCCCTTCGTTTGAGAAACGCCGACATACATGCACCCAGAGAAACAAACATTACATAAAACCTACAAACACACATACACAAAATAGGAATGTGCAAGAGCACACAATTCTTCTGTCTCCCCAAAGGAGAGTGTGACCTTAAACCATTAGATTCCTAAAAGTCTAATCTGCCTAAAGCCACCATCTCACTCATGATCCAAAGAAGATAGGTCAAAGGTTATGACGTGTAATACACTCAGACACACTCATAATGAGAGGAATTATGTACCCAATACAATGTGATATCACAGACAGAACTACTAATACACACACACATGCACACACACATAGAGGGAGAGAGAGAGGAACAACACACACACACACACACACAGAGGCACTCCTACCTTCTTCTTTCTAAGAGCTGAAGTGTTTCTCTCCAGAGTAGCAGTGCAGGCTGAGTTCTCTAAGTTGATGCTGTTCATGTCGGCCTCCTGGGATACAATTAAAGGCAACACACACATTTTACAGACAAGATCACACACAGACCACACACACAAAAACACACACAACGCCATACACGCAACATAACACAACATCCCAAATCAGACACACCACAACACACCACATCTCACGACATCACCCAATATCATACACACGCGCACATGCACATGCACATGCACATGCACACACACACACGCACACATACAAACACACACACATGCACACACACACACACACACACTGGGACATTTGCGGGGGCTGGCAGATGCTGGTCAGAGGTTGTCTGTGGTTGTTGAGTCCAGGTTGGGCAAAGTGAGATACAGGACCAAAGAGCCTGACTGAGTGTGTCTCTAAGGGAACATCGTATGGACTGAGAGTGCTTGGTATATATTTCCAAAAATACTGTGTTAGCTCTATAATGTTGTAAGCAGCAGGTGGTACAGAAATGATACGTTTTATTTTACACCCACTCTGAATCCAGCTGAAGTCAGAAGCTACTGTGATGACCCTAATGTTTGTCACTTGTTTTAGGTTCTGTTTAGATAATCTCTATCCGCCCCTTTAGTACGTTTTCGTTGATTAGTGGCTCACTTGAGTTGGAGCACCTGTGTGCCTATGAAAGTTCGCCTGGAATTATTTGTTGTTGTTTTTTTAGCTGGCTGGGGTTAATGGGCAGGCACTACCTTGCTTTGTTCTGCTGATACCTTTTTTTTCCCTTTGTGCATCACTACATACCCCATCTTCATGCATGCATGTACATTACACCGCTGACTCTACTCATTTTTCCCACACTTGTCCTGCATGGTTTTTTTTATACGTATTTTGTGTTAAATAAATCCTTGAGCTTTTCTCTGAAATGGCATGTGCCGTTCTGTTTTGTTGCGTCCCTCGAGCCAGGGCTATAACACTACCATCCAGTATCTCTTCTACTGTGTCTTTCTAAAACCCTTGAACGCGCAGTCTATAACCAACTCTCTCCCTATCCACTGAGTTGCCCCTCCTCTCGGTCACAGAAGCGCTTCGCTTGGCCAGAGAGAAGTCACTCAGCTCCGTCCTCATACTTCCTGACCTCTCCACAGCGTTCGACACTGAACCACCAGATTCCTCTCCGATCAGTATCTGCACTCACATGGTTTGAATCCTACCCGTCTGTGTTCCTACTGGGTATCCTGGAGGGAATCGGTCTCCTCCCCCACCCTTTCCAGACCAGTGTCCCACAAGGTTCCATACTTGGCCCACTCCTTTTCTCCCTTTACACTAAATCACTTGGACAGGTTATCTCTGCACACAGTCTTTCCTACCACTGCTACACTGATGATACACAGTTGTTCCTCTGTTTCTCCCCCTCTGACTCTCAGGTCCAGCCACGCATTGCAGCCTGCATAGCCGACATTTCCTGGATGCCCACTAACCATCTTGAGACATTGCCCACTAACCATCTTAAGACATTGCCCACTAACCATCTTGAGACATTGCCCACTAACCATCTTAAGATCAATGTGGAGAAAACTGAGCTTCTCTTTTTTCCAGCAAAGAGCTCCCCAACGATCGACGCTCCAATCACCATTGAGGGTTCCATAGTGTCCCCCTCCAGGACAGCCAAAAACCTTGGCGTGACCCTGGATGACCAGCTTAACTTCTCCAGCCATAGCACGGCGGGCACCCAGTCCTGCAGATTCTCTCTATATATATTCTATATATATATATATATATAAAACTTGTACTAACCTTGTCTCTATGCTGCAGGATATACAGGAGCGTGGTACTGAAAATAATTAAGGTGAATTCCTACACTGTGATCTTTGCTTATCAGGTAGTTAAACCTGATTTGATGCACTAATCATAAGTCGCTTTGGTTTAAAAGTGCCAGCAAAATGCCAAATTGTAAATTGTACTGAATCGACATAGCTAATTACAGAAATGAAATAAAGTTTCAGATTGAGTTATGAAATAATACAAACACAAATCAACTACTGAGCACACATTCCCTCCAGAGTAGTGTTTTCTTTTCCCTGTGTTACTGCTATACTGAGAGTGGTGTCACTGGCAGCTTGCCTGCTGGGTAATATTTCTGGACATGCAGTTCAACCAAACATAATACATATAGACAATGTATATACAACACATTATATTATTATTATAGATAATATATGTATATGTACACACACACACTCACACACACACACACACACACACATATATATATACACACAGCACATTATATTATTCACAGTCAAGCCCTGTCCATGCTTATGGCCTTTAACCAATCAGAGAACACAACCAAAACTGCCCATCTCATATTCTCAGTGACATACAGACATAGATCTAACTAAACACAACCAAACCTGCCCATCTTATGTAGTTTATAGTTTATAGTGTATGGTGTATATATCTGAGTATATACATTGTCTTTGAGAATTATTGGCATGCTTGCTAAATTCACTCAATCTTAATGATTGGCCTAACTGTTGATATGGGCATTTTAAGTCAAGCATTCCCTGATTTGTGCAAGCCAACACACTTTTGCCGTATTGTCATGGAATGCTCTTGAATCGTTCCCATGGTGATGGATGACTAAGTGATTTGGGCCCTGTGTCACCTCATGTTCATACCTCAGTGAAACAGGATGTCATTGATGACTCCTTAAAATTTCCTAAACACCTAATTAAAATTAGTTAATTATGAGTGGGATCACACTTCATTTACATTTCCTCAATCCAAATTTCTTGGGGTGCCAATAATTGTGACATATGTGATTTTGTTTTAAAAATGTATCTTTCACTAATGATTGCTTTATTGTCAGACTAAACTTGCCTCAAATAAAGGTAAGATTTTTTTTCTATTTTCAATATAGTATGAAGATAATAACTGATAAAGTAAATTTTTTTATAAGCATTTTCAATCATCTTTAGCAAGGATGCCAGTAATTCTGGAGGGCACTGTATATCTGTGTGTGTAGAGTATAGCATTTAAGTTTGTGTCTACAGTGTATTAGCGTATAGTGCGTAGAGTATATAGTGTATACAGTCCTTCTGGGTGTTGTTTAGTATGCCTTCTATGGAGAATACATAGCCCTTGGTTAGGGTTAGGGTTAGGGTTAGGGCTTTAACAGGCTCCACACTCACTTTGACTCTAATGATGTGGACTGTGTCCTCTTTGGGAAAACCATGATCTTTGTCAGTCTGAAATATAAGGCCGCAATGCTGGATGAGCTTAGCCATTATTTTATTGTAGACCATCTGCTCCTGTATTCCGTCAATTCCAGGAGACACACTGTGGAGGGACAACAGAGGCATCATTTTATTTTCAATTTAAGGACAAGAATCAGGTTAAGACATGGACTCCCAAAAAAAAAAAACTAAAGAGAAAACAGAGAAGAGAAACAAACCCAAAACATATAATCTGGGATTTGACGGCAATATCAGCATTTTAGTCACCTCCTCAATACATATCCATCTAATCTCATCATCTGAAGAATCAACCACAATCAAATGAATGAATTAACCTTTGACCTGGTGTACATAACCAGTATTCTGAAGGTTGTTGATAAGAGAGGAGAGAGTGTAAGAGAGGTTAACAGGTTTATGACTGGAGTGCGCCATGTTTACAGTAGGGTAAGAAACTATACAGGCTCAGTGCGGGCTGACAGAACAGCTGTGCATACGATGCCTAATTATACTCATGCTGACTGACACCAACCATAGTACATGTCGTCCAGAGAGAACTTCCCATACTCCATACCCAAAGGCATGCTTGTATTACCCAGGGCTTATTATTACAGAATTTGCTAACAGCAAACAGACAGTATCTCTATGAAGACAAACTTTAGGACTGTGTGTGCATGTGTGTGTGTGTGCGTGTGAGTGAGTGAGTGAGTATGTGTGTGTGAGTGTGTGTGTATATGTGTGTGTGTGTGTGTGTGTGTGTGTGCGTGTGTGTGTGTGTGTGTGTGTGGTGGTAGGCTATGCTATATTGGCAAAATATATGCTACAAACATTTGCTTAAATTTAGCCAGATTGGATAAAAATCACTATGGTAACCCACTGCTGTTGCACAAAAAGTCAAGCCAGGACCTTTTGCCATCAGTAAATGCTTGTAAACAGTCTTCCCAGTGCCAGCCTTGGGGCTGGTCATGTATGAAGGAAGTGTCTCAATGAAAATGAGAAGCCATTACAGGGTCTATAAATGTAGGCCACAGGATGATGCTAACTGACTGTAGAAATAAGAGGGTAGTTTATAGCCACTTCCTTAAGCCAGACAAAGTTGTTTGTCATTACAGACATTTGGTACGAAGGACAGTAGTTCCCCCTGCTGGACCAGCCAGTAACAACAAAACTGAGAGCACAAGAGGAGAAGTGGAGAGGTGATGTCTACCTCATCACGGCCTGGGTTAACTGAATGAAATACAGTCACCTATAACCCTAACCCTAACCCTCCGTATACATGGGTTCCCTATCCACGGATTCAACTAACCGCGGATCGAAAATATTCGGAAAAAAAAATTCCAGAAAGTTCCAATAAGCAAAACTTGAATTTCCCAACTTGCTGAGCACAGTGCTGAATCCAGGTGAATGAAGTGATGTGTAGGGATAACCCTGCTGTGAGCTCCTGCCATCTCACAGACCCTCAGTCTCTCTCCTGCCATCTCACAGACCCTCAGTCTCTCTCCAGTCATCTCACAGACCCTCAGTCTCTCTCCCGCCGTCTAACAGACCCTCAGTCTCTCTCCCGCTGTCTCACAGACCCTCAGTCTCTCTCCAGTCATCTCACAGACCCTCAGTCTCTCTCCCGCCGTCTCACAGACCCTCAGTCTGTCTTCCGCTGTCTCACAGACCCTCAGTCTCTCTCCCGCTGTCTCACAGACCCTCAGTCTCTCTCCCGCCGTCTCACAGACCCTCAGTCTCTCTCCAGTCATCTCACAGACCCTCAGTCTCTCTCCCGCCGTCTCACAGACCCTCAGTCTCTCTCCCGCTGTCTCACAGACCCTCAGTCTCTCTCCAGTCATCTCGCAGACCCTCAGTCTGTCTCCCGCTGTCTCACAGACCCTCAGTCTCTCTCCCGCTGTCTCACAGACCCTCAGTCTCTCTCCAGTCATCTCACAGACCCTCAGTCTCTCTCCCGCCGTCTCACAGACCCTCAGTCTCTCTCCCGCTGTCTCAAAGACCCTCAGTCTCTCTCCCGCCGTCTCACAGACCCTCAGTCTCTCTCCAGTCATCTCACAGACCCTCAGTCTCTCTCCCGCTGTCTCACAGACCCTCAGTCTCTCTCCCGGCGTCTCAAAGACCCTCAGTCTCTCTCCCACCGTCTCACAGACCCTCAGTCTCTCTCCCGCCGTCTCACAGACCCTCAGTCTCTCTCCCGCTGTCTCACAGACCCTCAGTCTCTCTCCAGTCATCTCACAGACCCTCAGTCTCTCTCCAGTCATCTCACAGACCCTCAGTCTGTCTCCAGTCATCTCACAGACCCTCAGTCTCTCTCCCGCTGTCTCACAGACCCTCAGTCTCTCTCCCGCTGTCTCACAGACCCTCAATCTCTCTCCCGCCGTCTCACCTACCCTCAGTCTCTCTCCAGTCATCTCACAGACCCTCAGTCTCTCTCCAGTCATCTCACAGACCCTCAGTCTCTCTCCCGCTGTCTCACAGACCCTCAGTCTCTCTCCAGTCATCTCACAGACCCTCAGTCTCTCTCCCGCCATCTCACAGACCCTAAGTCTCTCTCCCGCCGTCTCACAGACCCTCAGTCTCTCTCCAGTCATCTCACAGACCCTCAGTCTCTCTCCCGCCATCTCACAGACCCTAAGTCTCTCTCCCGCCGTCTCACAGACCCTCAGTCTCTCTCCCGCCATCTCACAGACCCTCAGTCTCTCTCCTGCCGTCTCACAGAACCTCAGTCTCTCTCCCGCCGTCTCACCTACCCTCAGTCTCTCTCCCGCTGTGTCACAGACCCTCAGTCTCTCTCCCACCGTCTCACAGACCCTCAGTCTCTCTCCTGCCGTCTCACAGACCCTCAGTCTCTCTCCAGTCATCTCACAGACCCTCAGTCTCTCTGAACATGCACAGACTTTTTTTCTTGTCATTATTCCCTAAACAGTACAGTATAACAACTATTTACATAGTATTTACATTATATTGGGTATTCTAAGTAATCTAGAGATGATTTAAAGTGTATGGGAGGATGTGTGTAGGTTATATGCAATACTGCACCATTTTATATAAGGGACTTGAGCATCCGTGGATGTTGGTATCCATGGGGGTCCTGGAACAATTCCCCCACGGAGAACGAGGGCCTTGTATATTTCATTTGAGTGAAATATTAAACAAAAATGGAATTTAAGCACTTGTTTTCATTCTGACCTTTGCTTGAGACAGGGCCTAAATATATAGGACTGCTATAATTAGCACTACAGTCATACACACACACACACGCACACACACACACACACACACACACACACACACACTCTCCTGTTACAGTGATTAGAGCCGAGTCTGTGGACACGTCATAAGCCAGAGATGGGGATTTAAGTTCTTTCCTGATGCCAAGGACCCATCCTGCTTTTCTCACTGGAACAAATTTGTTTAAATTCTGTGTTTGTGTTTGTTTGTTTGTTTGTTTTTTAACTATGCTATCACTTCTGCTCATACTCACTGAAAAACATTGGGTCCAAACACAGTGGCGAGGTTGAGGGCAGTCATGCGGTTGTAGACGTGTTGTTTTTCTACCTGGGTCAGAAAATGGCACAGATACCTCAGCAGGCTGTAGTGACCATCTGGAAGCTTCTGCAAGAGGTCCCTGAGGTCCCTGCAAAAGCCATCTGCGCCACACTCTTTAAAACACACACACACACACACACACACACATCAGACTGAAGTGATCTTGACCGTTTCTCAGTGCATATCACACTTCATTCCATCCCACTGTCGACACAGCTCCTGGCTCTGGGATAAAGGTGCCGGTACAAAGGGTGGAGAAATGGTTGGAGGAGAGGAGATCAGAGAGAGTGACGGAGTCCTACAGACAGACAGGCAGGCAGACAGACAGACAGACAGATAGGCAGACAGACAGAGAGCAGCAGACAGACAGGCAGACAGACAGACAGACAGACAGGCAGACAGAGAGCGGCAGACAGACAGGCAGGCAGGCAGACAGACAGGCAGACAGACAGAGAGTGGCAGAGAGAGGAGAAATGGGTGGAGGAGAGGAGATCAGAGAGAGTGACGGAGTCCTACAGACAGACAGGCAGACAGACAGACAGG
>NC_044505.1:210000-215000 GCF_902362185.1 Chanos chanos
AGATATAACTGCCTCCAAACAAGGTATGTTATAGCTACCACACAATAGTCTGGGTCATTACACAGATTCTCTGGTTGCTACTTAACCTGGCATTTTAAAAAATTGTCTCTGATTTAACTGTTGAGTCAAAACTACCAAAATTCACAATCATTGTTGAGTACTGATGAAAAATCCTTAAGACTTGTCTTTAGAAATAAACCAACATAAACCAACACTTTCCCCTCTTTTGCATTTGTTCACTGTTCTCTGTGTTATTTCTGTGGATGAGTCATCATAGTTTCCACAGCTGGAAAAGTTTCAGCACATAAAACAGTCCTTGTATGAAAGCCTTACAGGTACCTAAAACAAAATGGCCAATTTTTTAAATCAATACACACACACACACAGACACACACAGACACACACACACAGACACACACACACACACACACAGACACACTCACTCACTCACTGACTGACTGGTTTTCTTCTCGTACTTACACATATGGTGAGAGCTCCAGCCCCCATCTTCACTGGTCTTTCAGGAAGAGTCCACTGTGAAAAAAGTGATGAACTCCCCTAAAAACAGCCCCTCCCCACGCTCCACAGCCTGACGCCAAGGCAAACCTCACATAATCCATCTGAACTGACACAGCAAATCAAATACAGTCCGCTTGTCTTCAGGCAGAGAGAGGAAAGGAAGACTTCTGAGATGGTCGCTTTGCTCTTTCTCCTTGTTTCAGATTAGTCTCCCCTCCTTTTCTGAAATCTGAGCCCTGCACTCTTATTGGACAATCCCTAAGGTCATGTGACCGGCAGGCTGAAACATCACCAGCAAGTTACATCAAAGAACTGAGGCGATTTAGTAATGGCTAAACAAACTCGTATTTTACAATACATGACCACACATTTACAATCAGCCGACAGACCAGCAACAACAACAGCCAAACGTTATTATTATTATGGGGATTATTGTTGTTGTTGCTGTTTCATAAAAAATAATAAAGAACACACATCTATGATTTTTTATTCAAGAAACATGTTTTTCCTTTTCAGTAACTTGAGTGAAACATATTGCATATCTCAGTGCATACTGTCTGTGTGTCTAATAATGTTCATGTATGGAAAGTATGTGGGCTACAAATGTTGGCAAAAATAATTAATACCTTTTAACATTAGAAGATTTGACCATGTCATGTGTATTTGTCCATAATGGGCCTGTATCATTATTGTACCATGTGCAGTGAAGAGGCCTCTCTAGCCACTCCCACACCCCTGACTGGGTTAAAGGTCACAGGTCTTGTTTTGGTGAAGTGTTCACATGTGAAAAGGGATTGTAAGCAGCAGGCCACACCCTCTGCACTAACAGGCTGCTTGTAGGAGCCATTACTTTATCTTGATTTATGATAATTAACCCCTATGAACATTTATTTATTCTGTTCTACATTTAAGTTGAAATTATAATGGAATTTATCTTGCTTTTATTATTTATTGTTTAGTGTGCATTCATTATTTCATTAGTCGTTCCCACTACAGGAGCGGGAATAAAATGTATTTAAGGTGGTGCGGTGACGCGGGCCGGGCAGAAGACGTGAGCGGAAACGGTCTTTGACTGTGTTTGCAAAACCCAAATGGAATCAGTGAAACTTCTGATTGGACTTTAAGTTTATTTTTGCTTTTTTATGTGCATTCTATTTTTCAAATAAATTCAACAGAGGAACAACAATAATGTATTTTTAATCTCATTATAACACGCGTCAGACAAATGCACCCGATTCCCAATGAAGTGGATAAAAGTGGGAAAGTTTAATGGGACATAGGAAACAAAAGGAACAAAACTTAACCTGTTTTTACCACTACAGTAAGGTAATGTTATAGAGTTATATACTTAACCTGTTTTTACCACTACAGTAAGGTAATGTTATAGAGTTATATACTTAACCTGTTTTTACCACTACAGTAAGGTAATGTTATAGAGTTATATACTTAACCTGTTTTTACCACTACAGTAAGGTAATGTTATAGAGTTATATACTTAACCTGTTTTTACCGCTACAGTAAGGTAATGTTATAGAGTTATATACTTAACCTGTTTTTACCGCTACAGTAAGGTAATGTTATAGAGTTATATACTTAACCTGTTTTTACCGTTACAGTAAGGTAATGTTATAGAGTTATATACTTAACCTGTTTTTACCACTACAGTAAGGTGATGTTATAGAGTTATATACTTAACCTGTTTTTACCACTACAGTAAGGTAATGTTATAGAGTTATATACTTAACCTGTTTTTACCACTACACTGCTCATTCATATGCTGGACTGTGAGTGGACAAGGAAAAAGGACTGGACCTGTTCGTCTCTTTATTGGAGCAGAAACATCCTACTGCACCATATTTATCATTGATCCTTTCTTTTAACACATCTTGTGTTCTCTTTTACTAGTCTAAATGCTTGCAAGTTCAGTTCACCAAGTATTTAAACTATTTTAATGTGCAGGGCATGAGAAAGGTCTGTTACAGCTGCAAATGTAATGACAGTATTAACAGAGTCCTGTTAAAAGTCCAGAAATCCTGAAATTCAAACTGAGACGAACTTTTATTCCTCAATAAAAATACAACATTATAATGTTAATTTGCCTCACCAGTTTGCCTGTTCTTGCAACACATTACTTTACAGATGAAAAAAACATTCCCAGTGTAATTATTCAGCATGAGCAAGTCTACTGTTTGTCAGTCACCCTAACCCTAACCCTATCCTAAAACACGGCTGAATACTTTTGTCATGACTGTCCTCTGTACAACACTCATATAGATATAGACAATATAGATACTTATTTACTTGTTTTATTCAAAAACTGTAATTGAAAAAACATTGAGAAACATTCAGTATAGAAAACAAAATTGGAATAAGACCTGATAGCTGTGGGTACTAATATGCTGCCTGGAGACTGCTGGAGTTGACCAAAGGGCCTACAATCTCTCTTTTATCTCTCTCTCTCTCTTTCTCTCTCTCTCTCTGTTTCTTCAGTCTCTGTTTTACATCCTTCTCTTGCTTTCTTCTGCTCTTTTCTGATTTCCATTCTTCTTTTAACAATCCAACTCACCTACCTCACCTATTTCCTTCTCCTGATCTTACCATTCATTCTTCCCTCTCTCTCTCTCCCTCTCTCTACCACAGCTAGATCTAAACACTCTTTAAAACTCCACCCCTCTCAGGCTCTGTTAAATGTGGTGGAGGTGCTGTTGTAGATGTAGCGCTTCATGCTGTCCTCCACCCAGTGAGAGAAGGCAGAGACACGAGTGAACACAGAGGGTTTCTTATCCATGATGCAGCCTTGGGGACCAAAGCTGACCACACCATGCACCTCCCAGACAGAGCTCTCCTCCAGTTTACACACAAACGGCCCCCCAGAGTCACCCTGAAGAAGGACAGAAACACAGGGTAAGGAGGGACGAATAAAGGAGAGAAACAGAGGAGAAGGAGGGATACCAAAATCCGCAGATGCTGAAGTCCCTTTTATAAAACGCTGTAATACACTGCCCTGCCAAAAAAAAAAAAAAGTCGCTGTTTGGATTTGGAGCCTGCGGGTTGACTCTGGAAGCAGTGTTATGATCTGGGGTTGACTCTGGAGGCAGTGTTATGATCTGGGGTTGACTCTGGAAGCAGTGTTATGATCTGGGGTTGACTCTGGAGGCAGTGTTATGATCTGGGGTTGACTCTGGAAGCAGTGTTATGATCTGGGGTTGACTCTGGAGGCAGTGTTATGATCTGGGGTTGACTCTGGAGGCAGTGTTATGATCTGGGGTTGACTCTGGAAGCAGTGTTATGATCTGGGGTTGACTCTGGAGGCAGTGTTATGATCTGGGGTTGACTCTGGAGGCAGTGGTATGATCTGGGGTTGACTCTGGAGGCAGTGTTATGATCTGGGGTTGACTCTGGAAGCAGTGTTATGATCTGGGGTTGACTCTGGAGGCAGTGTTATGATCTGGGGTTGACTCTGGAGGCAGTGTTATGATCTGGGGTTGACTCTGGAGGCAGTGTTATGATCTGGGGTTGACTCTGGAGGCAGTGTTATGATCTGGGGTTGACTCTGGAGGCAGTGTTATGATCTGGGGTTCAGTTGGTCAGGTCTACGCTCAGCAACGTTAAGTGGCAATAAAATGAAGTCAGCTGAGTACCTTAATGTACTGAATGACCAGCTTATCCCATCAATGGAATTTTTCTTCCCTGATGGCATGGGCATATTCCAGGACAACAATACCAAGATTCATCGGGCTCAAATTGTGAGAGTGGTTCAGAGAGCATGAGGAATCATTTTGACACATGCCTTGACCACCACAGAGTCCTGACCTTAACCCCACTGAAAGTCTTTGGGATGTGCTGGAGAAGACTTTACGGAGTGGTTCGAGTAAAGTAAAGTCTCCGTGATTGCACACTGTGAACAGTGAATTTGTCTCTGCATTTAACCCATCCAACACACCAGTAGTGAACACACATCAGACGCAGGAGCAGTGGGCAGCATTCCTCTGCACCCAGGGAGCATTAGGGTTAAGTGCCTTGCCCAAGGGCACACAGCCATGGATGTTGGGCCTGGGAATCGAACCGGCAACCCTCCAGTCACAAGCCTGTTTCGGTAACCTTTAGACCACGGCTGCCCGAGTCTCCCATCATACACAAGATCTCAGCCAAAAATTAATGCAACTCTGGCTGGAAATAAATGTTTTGATGTTGCATAAGGTTGTCCAAACAATGTCAAAGGGAACGTGCGCCGTAATCAAAGCTAAAAGTGAAATATTATAGTGTGTGACCTTTTTTTTTGGCCAGGCAATGCATTTGCATACAACCTACACACATCCTCCAGTATACTTTAAATCATCTCTAGATTACTTAGAATACCCAATATAATGTAAATACTATGTAAATAGTTGTTATACTGTATTGTTTAGGGAATAATGACAAGAAAAAAAGTCTGTGCATATTCAGTGCCTGAGAGAGACTGAGGGTCTGTGAGACAGCAG
>NC_044505.1:220000-305000 GCF_902362185.1 Chanos chanos
TGGACCAGCTTTGCTCCTTTCTCTGTTGGGAAATCTTTCACGTCTGCAGTCTTGGCCCGGTCCGGTCCGGGTGGATTTCCTGATCTCCTTCTCAATATTGTGCCCCAGAAATGGAATGCTGGCTAAACAAAACCTGCACATCCATAGAACATCCTCTCCATGTGAGCTAACAAACACCTGACTCACTCATGGAGGGTTTTTCATAATCTCACTGTGAGCTTCTGTGTTCCTGCATGTTTTTCATAATCTCACTGTGAGCTTCTGTGTTCCTGCATGTTTTTCATAATCTCACTGTGAGCTTCTGTGTTCCTGCATGTTTTTTTGTGTTGTCCTGTCCTCGTTTTGTGAAATCCCTGACTGTAGTGACATCTGTAGTATCTGTAAAAGAAATGTTCTGAAAAATATTTAGAGAAAATCACCAATTTTAATGTCATCCCAGGGGTTGGGGGGTGGGGGAGGAAGAGTGGGGTAGACAGATGGATCGGTGGTCCAGTATCCACGGAAACCCTTCTCCTGTCCCGCCTCATTGGTCAGGAACCGGATCATGGCTGTATCCCCACTGATGATGATTGTTGCTGGAGGCGCAAATCCACAGAACCGTCCTGTCGACAAGGAACCAGCACAGAGACAGAAGTTCACTTCCCCTAGTCCGTGTGAGGGCACTGGAATGCTAACAATAGTTAAACCAGACGGCAGAGGATCTTAGCCATTCACCTCACACTGAAAAAGGTCAAATACTCTCATGGTGCTACGCTGGGACTAACCCTAACCCTAAGGCCCAAAAGCACCCTTCCCTCAATACCAGAACCACAGATAGAGAGTGAGCAGTGTTCTTTCACTCCTTTGTGGTGAACACACACAGAAGGATATAAAGCTCTGTCGAGATGTGGAGAACGAGGCATAGGACTGGGCGATATGGCCTATAAATAATACTGTGATATTTTTAGGCTATATCGTGATACACAATATATATCTTGATATTTTGAAATCATCTCTAAAGCACTTCATAAATGCTCAATTTAACCCTTTGAGGCATACAGTCACACCAGTGTGATGATTTAACCCTTTGATGCATACAATCACACCAGTGTGATGATTCTAGCGGTCCCTGCAACATAGGTCTGTATTAAAACATTCTTGTTTATATTCATTACTGGTTTCCATTGGAACAATTTTAAACTTGCCTGCAAAAGGGGGGAAATCACAACCAAGTTAAATTTAACAGAACAGTATTTATTCAACATCGTCCTTGTGACACCCAAACCACTGCCAGGCGATGGATCCAGTGCCCAAACCACTGCCAGGCGATGGATCCAGTCCCCAAACCACTGCCAGGCGATGGATCCAGTGCCCAAACCACTGCCAGGCGATGGATCCAGTCCCCAAACCACTGCCAGGCGATGGATCCAGTGCCCAAACCACTGCCAGGCGATGGATCCAGTGCCCAAACCACTGCCAGACAATGGATCCAGTCCCCAAACCACTGCCAGGCGATGGATCCAGTGCCCAAACCACTGCCAGGCGATGGATCCAGTGCCCAAACCACTGCCAGGCGATGGATCCAGTCCTGTCTCTCTGTGTAACCGATTTGTCCGCCATCGTCTATTACCGATTCCGAACTCAACACGTATGAACTCGCTTCGGTGCTTCACTTCTTTCACTCTCTCCAGGCTCTTTCCCTGTTCCCTCCAGAGACAAAAACACACGTCTCACCTACACACGTCACACACACTCGCCCAGGAGAGTGGTCTGGATGGGCGGGCGAGTGTGTGTGATGTGTGTATGTGATTTTTTGTCTTTTTTTTTGTCTGTGAGAGGGAGAGAGCCATAGGAGGGAGTGAGAGAAGTGAAACGCCAAAGTGAGTCTCGTGTCAGCAGCTAAAAAAAATTCCATGACAATTTGCACTCGATGTTTGTGATATAGTCATTTACTACATCGCACATAAAACAAGCCGCGATAAATCGAGTATAATCGAAATATCGCCGAGCCCTAATGTGGCACTGAATAATTCACTTTAAAAACACATGATCTGGCTTTGGTCAGACTGTCAGTGTGGTCCCATTAAAACTGACACCTGTTCTATACACACTTCCAGTATGGATTTGTCCTGTTCTATACATACTTCCAATATGGATTTGTCCTTGCTCTGTGAACTCACTGCTTATAATGAGGACTAAAAAAAGAGTGATGAGTGAAAGAATGCTAAGACTGAAAAAGACAGCCTGACAAAAGTGATGTGGACATAAAGAAGAGATGAACGGCGGTGGAATCTGACCATGTGACTTTCCAGTGGCATCAAAGACTTCCACGTAGTCCACACATTCCCCTAGCATGTTTACAGCCTGCACTTCAAAATGTGTGAAGGTGAGGTGGAGCTGCGTGGCAGAGGGCACAGACACATGCCAGGTGCAGACGGCTTGGCTTGGGTAGTCATTTGGCCAGTTAGGAGACGTCAGCTCCCCCTGCTGGCTGCTGAACTGCCCGCCACAGCCAGCCACAGCTACAGAGAGAGAAAGATGGAGAGAGGAGAATAGTGATCAGTAGCTACAGTCACATGGTGCCTAACATTCCATTAATAAACTGGTTCATAGTTGATTTTGAGTAAAACATGTGAATGTGATTAGAGTACTGTGGCCAAGCTTCACACAAGATGGTTTAATAAGCAGTGTGAAGACGTATTGCATTAGTTTTTCAGTGAGAAGAGCTGCATTCAGTAGGCAGCACTTTTCACTTTCTTTGCGTGAAACCCTTTCATGTCAGATGCAGTTGTATTCTAACTGTGCGTGTGTGTTTGTGTGTGCATGCCTGTGTCTGTGTGTGCACACGTGTGCGTGTGCGTACGTGTGTGTGTTTGTGTGTGTGTTTGTGTGTGTGTGTGTGTGTGTGTGTGTGTGCACATGCATGTGCGTGCGTACGTGTGTGCATACATGTGTGCCTGAGTGTGTGTGTGTGTGTGCGTGTGTCAGTATATCTGTTTTTATGTGGGCTCACTTTCAATATGGGCAGGGTCTACAGCCTTCCAGACGGCGTGGAAACCTGTGTCTACCACTCTGTTATTAGAGCTGAAGGAGACACTCAGAGAATCACTCACAGACACCAGATCCCCCGGACTGGACGCACTGCAGTGGGTGCCTGACAGAGACAACCGTGAGACAATCATGAGACAACCATGACACCTAATCAAATCTCAGCTCAGAACAGCCAGTGAAATCTCACAGTGCGGCTTACACTAGGGGTCGACCAATTATTCACTGTTTTTCAGATTTTCAGCATCAGCATTTTTTTTCATCCGATTGGCGATCAAATAAATTAATTTTAAAAAGCGCTACTTTGGCTCTGATGCTGCCGCCTCTCTCTGTCTGTACTCACCACTCTGTGGTCTAGAGTAATGTCCCGCCCACAGCACTATCTGATTGGTTACACGTCATGAGTAACAGCCTATCCACACTGAAGGCTACTGTGCTCCACACAGGCACAGAGGAACACATCTGCAGACTGGAGCTCACTGGGGCTGTGTTTTGAAGGTGAGGCAGCAGAAACATCACATTCCTCTACACTGAAGCTGCAAAACCCCAGTTTCCCACTTAAACTGAAAATGCCTGAATAATGCACTTTGTTGCAGTGACATACAGACTAGCTGAGAAATTGACATAACGTTATTTCTTGCATGTCACTTGCCAGGGCCGGTCACACTCTCACTCTGTTTCTTACGGAGAGGAGTAGGATATTGTTGTTAGAGATTTTAGACGTAATGGAACTGCATGTAAGGCCTGTGTTAATCCACACATGGACTGCATAGACGGTGTAGAGTTGTCAGAGTGGAACAGTCACTTCTATTTATGTATTCATTCATTCATTTATGTATTCATTCATTCATTTATGTATTTATTTAAATTCTCAGGTCTAAGAGATGCTGCTGGGAGCTCTCTGCACTTTTTGTTTTTAGATAATGTTGAAAAGTTCTCTTTTACTTAAACATTTGCATAAACAAGTTTTGTGTTGGAGTTTGTCTTATTCTAAATTTTGACACCACGATTTTTATTTTTACTGCAAATGTATATTGGTTTCAAATATCAGTTATTGGTCCATGATTGCTAATAATCGGTATCTGTATCAGCCCTGAAAAAAACATATTGATCGACCCCTAGCATACACACACACACACACACACGCACACATGTTCACACACACACACACACGCATGCACGCACACACTCACACACACACACATGCGCAGTGTGAAGCAGAAGCTGAGGTGGTTTACCCAGTGAGCCCAGTGAATCCTGGAGTGTGACTTTGTCATTGAGACACAGCTGGCTGGTCTCCAGAGAGAAGTTGCTGAAGCTCAGATGGACATGTTTGCCAGGCGGCACACGGATATTCCACTGGCAGAGAGCGCTGTTACTGTAGCTCTGAGGAAAACCCATGGTCGACAGAGTCCCCTCAGTCCCACTGACATCCTTTGGACCACCACAACCAGATGCTAGAGAGAAACAGAAAAGCAAAGAAAAAAACTCCTTCGTTTTTCACTCAGCATAGTCCCTCAGTTCATCTTTTTACAGAAGACAGAAAAGCATTTAACTATTTAGGCACTGGACTGCGGACAGGCTGGACGTACTGGTCAAATCATAGATGTCCTTGCGGATGATGTTTTCGATCCAGGACAGGTAGGCAGATGAACGAGTGAACACACTGGGCTTCTTGTCCATGATGCAGCCTACAGGGCCAAAGCTGGTAATTCCATGCACTTCCCAGGGGGCTGTGGGGCTGTCCTGGCATACCAGGGGCCCACCAGAGTCACCCTGTCACCATCCACACATAATGAAAACTTAATGACATGTGAGGGAACTTAGAAAAGAAAGAGCTTTTCGAACGATGAGTTCAGGGTTAAATGATTAAATATACCAATCAAATGGTTTTCTGGAGGTGTTCATCTCTCCAGACAGTTTAAAAGAGCTTCTTCATCAGTTCATTTAACCAACCAAAGCAGTCTGTCTGAGAGGCCCTGGCTGCCTGTACCTGACACACAGATTTGAGCTCGTCCGGTAAAGTGTAGCCACAGCAGATCATTGAGGTTTTGACCTGGAACCACCAGTAGTCCATCCTCTTACAGGTGTCATACGGAACCACAGGCAGCGCTACCTGGTTCAGCGCCTCTGCCGCTTTAGGAGCCATTGAGTTTCCTGAATGAATAAATCACAGGCCTGTCAGGACACAGCTGTGTACATCACACTTTCAAGAGTACAGAACTTACAAAAATATAATAGCTGCATCTCTCAGTGCAGAACACTCTGGATTACTGATAAACAGTGCGTGAAGACTACTTATATGACCACAGCTGGATGGTTCTTGTGTTTGGCACAGGGCACACGAACGCTTGGGAAGAACTGGGAGCAGATCAAGACTGCCACCAGAAGGGGGCGAGCTAACCACATAGAAAAGTATGCTATAACAGAGAGTGTTGTACACGA
This sequence comes from Chanos chanos, assembly GCF_902362185.1. Classification (NCBI taxonomy): domain Eukaryota; kingdom Metazoa; phylum Chordata; class Actinopteri; order Gonorynchiformes; family Chanidae; genus Chanos; species Chanos chanos. Next base: position 225,473 of record NC_044505.1, read on the forward strand.
TCAGTACTAAAGGACATTCACAAGGACAACATTAAAGTCATTCAGCTGTCCCTAACTAAGACAGTATCACGCCTATATTAACATCGCACTGTCAGCCAGAGACAGCCTCGGCCTTTTCAGAGACTGACAACACAAAATGCTAAAATCATTTTCTTTTCTTTTTAAATGTAACTAATTTAATGTTTTGAGACTCTAAGGACTGAAATGGGAAAAAATGTGATTTCAATTTGAAACTGCTCGCTTAACATGGACAATACAACATGAAATCATCTCACTTAACAGAACAACGATCTCAATGAGGAACCACATGAGGAACCACAAAAGGCCCGCTGGACTCAGCAGACGTTACCTCTTTTCACTAATTTGACCTCTCAACTCTCAGATCTTCACATTGATCAGGTTCAAATTTGGAAAAGTGTATTACCTGTCTTAGTGTAAAAAAGGGCAACTTTTCCAAAACCATTACATGCGCAACAAAACATTAGCAGCACTCCACCAATTCCATTAGGTCAACGTTAGATTTTTGCCATTGAAAGATCACCTGTTTCATCTCCCCACCCAGTGGCATAACACTTCTTTCCACCAGGAAGCACCTCCTCGACAGCGGGCAAGCAGGCAAAGTCAATCTGGTCCGTGGCAGTAACTTCTCCATCCAGACGGACCAGTGCGATGTCAAACTCCACCGTTGGCACGGTTGGGTATTTAAAACCCTCGTGGCGGTAGATTCCCAGCACACCAAAGCACTGCTCACCAGGCTCTGAAAAGGTCAGGTTGTGTTTCCCAAGGCACATTTTCCAACGCTGAAACTCGTCTGCATACCTGCTCATTTAAGTCCATGTACATGTTTGGACACATGTGTAAGATTTGGAGAAGAATGAGACATGAAAAACAGATTTAAATATGTCCATATACACAAAAATACTTATACACTGAGTCTGTCTCTCACTCTCTCTCTCTCACACACACACACACACACACACACAACCTAACGTTACCGGATGAAGCAGTGGGCAGCAGTCAGAACCCAGTTCTTGTGAATGAGAGTTCCACCACATGTGTGGAAAAATGTAGGGCTGGACTGGGAATCTGGCCAAACCTGCACAGAACAGAAATGTAATGCTATTTAAACATTTGACCACTGAAACTGCTGCAGTGGCCTGTTACAGTTGTTTGGGTGGGGGGGGGGGTAGAAGGTAGTGAGTCATGGCTCAAATGGTTTTAATTGCATGGTAAATGTAGTTTAATAGTTGTAATTTGATAGTAAATGTAGTTTAATAGTTGTAATTTGATAGTGAATGTAATTCTAATGTAAGGGTAAGGAGAAACAGAGCATGTGGTTCCTGTGAGAGACACTGAGAATCATTACAGTCATTCAATGATAATGTGACAAAACCACCATGTGGCACCACAGATGGAAACAGAGAGAGACAGAGAATGACACAGAGAAAGATGGAGAGAGTGAGAGAGAGAGAGAGAAGCCTCCACAGAGTGAGTGAGTGAGTGAGACTGAGAGAAAAGAGGACAAAGAGAAACAAAAACATGTTAAATTCAAACAACCTCAACATGGAATGTCCTCTGTACTCTGTAGATTGGCTAAGGAAATAACTAAGGGAGGTAGGGCAGTGAATATCGTGGTTTTGGATACACAATTACTCCACTTTCCACATTAAAAATGTTTCATTTGCCTGGAATGGACTGAGTCACCACTTTAAAGCATGTCTTAAGTAAAGATGCCATTAAAGCCAGTTTTAGGGGACGATTTTCACAGGACGCGTTCAGTTGAACAGGTGGTGTACGGTTTACCGTGGGGAGCACAGTACCTGCATGGACACCTGCCAGGGCCAGGAGTGAGGTTTGGCTGGTTCTCCATTCACAATGCGAGTGTTGACTACAGGTGGGACTTTAGGATTTCCGCAGGTCTCAGGCCAGTCTAGAAAAGAGCAGTAAAACGTCCCTCAGACCAGAGAATCTGTTTCATACAGTAAGCACAGGGTGCCACCAGTGCAGAGGATTTCTCTTATTTAATCTCCTTCTCTCTCATACTTTCTTTTTCTCTCTCTCTCTCCTCAATATCAGAGTTTCAGCCTTTTAAAACAGAAGCCATTGCAGCTTACAGTATGAGTCAGAGAGTCAGTCAGTTAGGGTCAATCAGAGCCAGTCAATTAGAGTTAGAGCCAATCAGAGACAGTCAATTAGAGTCAGAGCCAATCAGAGGCAGTCAATTAGAGTCAGAGCCAGTCAATTAGAGTCAGAGTCAGTCAATTAGAGTCAGAGCCAGTCAGTGATGGTCAGTTAGAGTCAGAGTCAATTAGAGCCAATCAATTAGAGTCAGTGTTGGTCCAGAGTCAGTAGGTCACAGTCAGTCAGTCAGAGTCAGACAGACAGTCAGTGAAGGTCAGGCACTCAAGCGGACAAACAAAACACATCCAACTTAGCACCTGTGCACCTACACCCAGAGCCTCAGATCCACAGTATAACACTCTCTCTCTCTCTCTCTCTCACACACACACACACACACACACACACACACACACACACAAACACACTACTTTATAACAATATAATGCAATACAATATAATACATGTATTACAACAGCATAATACACAATACATTTATTCAATCATTAAGCTGCTATTACTGCTGTTTTCCTGGTACTGCTTTATTCTTCATTTGTTTTGTTTATTTGTCTTATTTTTAACTACATCAAGAGAAGCCGTGTGAAATTTCACTGTACCAGAATAAAGATCATTCTTTTCTATTCTACACACACACACACACGCACATGCACGCACACACATATACTACTCAGTGCTACGCTGTTGTTCTCTCTCCTGGAATCATATTGTGGGTTTCCAATGAATGAAGCCTTAGCTTGACGCTCTAAGTTCTCCCTTCTTCCAAGTCCACATCCAGTAAACTATCCATAGGAAAACTCACGAGAGTAACAAGAGGCAATTAAAGGTGCATGTAGTTACTAGAACAAACGATCCACCACCTATTCCAAAATATTACAAACGTAATACAAATGAGACCTTATGCATTTTACATCATTCACACACCTTTTAAATGCAAGGCATCAAACAATTAACTTATTCCATTACTGTAAATATGAATTGTAAATAAATCAGCTTGTAAATATTTTAAATATTCCTTCCAATTTCTACTAAATCACTGAACTATATAAACTACTATTGTCTTACATATGAACTTTGATTAATTAGCGTGCAATAATTTAATATTTACATTTTATCAATAAACTGCATTTACGCTCCTACATAACAGGCCCCTTTTTGTTATCAGTATCCTTGAAACAACTACCTAAAAAAATTTAACTTAAAGGCGCCAATATGCCATGTTACCTATTTAAAGTTCAACTATTTAAAAAAATCTTCTTCTCCATCTTCACCTTGTCTCAAACAATGACTTGGCTTCAGAACAGCTCAACAATTATCCTCAGATTCATAGACATAGCTTCCTCACTGGGCGACAAAGCTCGTTCGTCTTGGTCTTAACTTTCATTTGATGAACAATGCCTTTCTTGTCAGTAAAAGTCTCCACAATTCTTCCAAGTGGCCATGAATTTCTGGGTGATGTGTCATCCACAATCAGCACCACATCATCAACACGGAAGTCTCTTCCAGACATGGACCATCAGTCAACACGGAAGTCTCTTCCAGACATGGACCATCAGTCAACATGGAAGTCTCTTCCAGACATGGACCATCGGTCAACACGGAAGTCTCTTCCAGACATGGACCATCAGTCAACACGGAAGTCTCTTCCAGACATGGACCATCGGTCAACACAGAAGTTTCTTCCAGACATGGACCATCAGTCAACACGGAAGTTTCTTCCAGACATGGACCATCAGTCAACACGGAAGTCTCTTCCAGACATGGACCATCAGTCAACATGGAAGTCTCTTCCAGACATGGACCATCAGTCAACACGGAAGTTTCTTCCAGACATGGACCATCAGTCAACATGGAAGTCTCTTCCAGACATGGACCATCGGTGACGTTCTTGGAGCTGTGCGAGGTATTCTTTGCACTAGCGTTTCCAGTAGATATCCGTGAGGTACTGGACTTGCCTCCGTCCGCAGTTAGCGTACTGCTCATCCCTGCTGAATACTTCTGGTGGTAGCTGCGGCTTGAACTTGTGCAACAACAGGGAAATGGACAATAAGGCCTCTAAGTTGCTGAGGTCTGAAGATACCATCGTAATGGATCTGCCATTTAAGACAGTCTCAGCTTAACACAGCAAGGTATGGAGACCTTCTTCATCCAAAGGTTCTTTCCTCACTGTGATGTTCAGAATTTTTCTAACTAAATGGATCAGCCACTCCCAGCTTCCTCCATGGTGAGAACCCGCTGGAGGATTGAAGTGCCATTGGGTACCTGTCTGTTGCAAGTGTTTTGTGATCTTGCCGGTGTTCCATTCTTTGATCAGTTTCTTCAACTCACTGTCAGCCGACCAGAAGTTGGTTCCAGAATCTTTGACGCAGTTGAGCCAACATGTGATTTCTTCCAGCGTAACATCATGAATGTGTCTCAGTACAACCTTGGTGACGTCCATATCATTTGGCAAGATGTTGCTTGGAATCATCTGGCATAGCTGTTCAGCTCAACATCAGAAGTCAGTCTTTCCTTTGTGTGGCTTGCTCTTGAGTTTTCTGCAGACAGTGAGGCTGTGTTGCTCCCCTTTGCAGTAAACACAAAGCTTGCTGTTGCGTTCACTGAGACAGTTTGTGTTTTTGGTGTTTGTTTTCTGTCTTGACTTACTTTTCAGTGGGAGCAATGGCTGTTGTGAATACTTTCTTCGGTTTGAGTGTCTCTGTATACTCTGGTTTTGGTTTCTGTCGGACTGGGTCTCTTGTACACCACAACTGTCTATGCTGTTGCACCTGCACTTTAAAACTGTTACACTCAGTGACAGTACATCCACTGTATATTCTTATATTCTTCTATTTTTACATTTCTGTCCTCTATTTATTGCACATGTATATATTTCCTTTGTATAGATTTATTTATATTACCTTATTTATTCTTTTTATTTATTATCTACTCTTACTTTACATTGTGCAAGTTGAGCCCTGAGCCCAACTGATAGTGATGTCCACATTGTTATCTAGTAAATGAAAATAAAACTTGAAACTTGAAACTTGATAACTATAGAACCACAGCTCTATATATGATAATGACAGAACTATCATTGTAGACGTATAACTCTGTATGTTAAAACAACAGAACTATATCTCTCTATGTGATGGCTATAGAACAATAACCATAAAACTATAACTTTATATGTGACAACTATAGACCTATAACCAGTAAGTGCTTTGTTATTTTTTAACAGGGTGGATGGCCCAATGGTCAACAGGGTGGATGGCCCAGTGGTCACGGACACTACTCTATAGAGTATATAGGGGGATGGCAGGTTAACAAGGGGGATGCATTTTTGTCATTTTGCTGACAAGGGGGATGGCACCCCCCTCATCCCCCTACAAATCACCCACTGCCTATAACTGTAGATGTATACTCGGTATATGATAATTGTAGACCTAACTACAGAAGTATAACTCTGTATGTGATAACTATAGAAAGATAACTATAGAACTATAACTCGATATGTGATAACAATAGAACTATAACTATATAGCTCTCTACATGAAAACTATAGAAATATATCTCGCTATGTGATAGCTATAGAACCATAACTATAGAACTATACCTCTCTGTGTTACAGCTACAGAATTATAACTCTATACTTGATAAGTATAGTACTGTAACTTTATATGTGATAAGTACAGCTCTACAGTTATCACATATAATAACTCCATATGTGATAGCTATAGAACTACATCTATGGAACTATAACTCTATATGCGATAACTATAGAATTACAAAAGTATAACTATGTATATGATAACTATAGAGCTATAACTACACAAATATAAATCTGTATGTGTTAACTGCACAAGTAGAACTCTACAACTATAGAACTATGACTCTGTATGTGATAACTATAGAACTATGACTGTATGCGATAACTATAGAACTATGACTCTGTATGTGATAACTATAGAACTGTATATTGTGTGCAGTCCCTCACCAATCTTGATGTCATCCCACGGGTTGGGTGGTACTGGCGGTTCAGTCGGGGCTGGCTGACTGGGGTCAGTGGTCCAGTAGGCCCGGAAACCTTTGGCTTCGGTGAAGAAATCGACATGGAAACGCATCACCAGCTCATTACCACTTGTCTTGATTGTGGGAGGGAGTTTGGAGCCACAATACGGGCCTGAGGAATCGTAGATATATCACACAAACATAAACATACATAGATATATAAAACATAATAATATATACAGTACATACAATTATATTATACATATATACAAAACAGGCAAATCATTCATTCTCAGTCTCGACTCATGGAAAATGTTAAAATAAAATCCCGTGTAAATCCTGACCGAGTAAGCAGACCTGATTAATCCATCTTTAACATCAGTGAATTTGGTCTTGGCTCTTGTGAGGACTACATCTTTCCTCACCGTATTTTTTGGCTCCGGGCTGTGCCCCGTCATAGATGACCACATTGTCATAGCAACGTCCGAGCAGGATGTCAGCTGCCTCCACGTCAAAGTCAGTAAACGTTAATGTGACGGTCTTCCCCACAGGCACGAGGATTTTCCACAAACATTCCCCGTTTGCAGGGTAATTCATCGGCCAGTTTTGGGATTTAATGACCCCAGTCTCCCCATGAAACGCTCCTCCACAGCCCTGGACATCTAGAAGGTGGGGGTGGAGGGAGAGGGAGAGATTGATCAGCAGAGGGAGGAAAAGATGGATAAACGTAGGGGAGGAGAGTGTTTGAAGCATGAGTGTGCTATAGTGCACTAGCTGTACCCCTGCCAAGAGGACATTACTGTGGACCAAGCAGCATGTGTCAGAGAGGCAAGCAGCCTCTGCATACGCATGCACTCTATGGCTAATGCTAAGTCGCGTGTTGATCCCCCAGGCTGCAGAACACTTACGCTAACATAGGAAGGTTACGTTAAACAGGAGAAGAAATGCTCTCAGTAAAAGCAGTCAAGTTGATTTGACTTTTCATGGAAAAGGACATATCAAATGAAAATAATAAAAAAAAAACATTTCCGAGATGACAAATGCGCACACACATACAAACACACGCCCCCCCGCCCCCCCACCCTCTCTCACACACACACACACACACACACACGCACACACACGCCCCCCCCCTGCCCCCCCACCCTCTCTCTCTCACACACACACACACACACACACGCGCGCATACAAACACGTCCCCCCCCCCGCCCCCCCCTCTCCCTCTCTCTCACACACACACACACACACACACACACACACACACGCATACAAACACGTTCCCCCCCCCACCCTCTCTCTCTCACACACACACACACACACACACACACAAACAACACACACACACACACACACACACGCATGACAGTTGAAGAACAAATCACAGAGATATAACAATAGCCTCAGCAAGGTTAGCTGTGTGGTATGATCTGCAGTGTGTGTGCATCTGCGTGTGTGTTTGTCTGTGTGTGCATCTGTGTTTGTGTTTGTATATGTATGTATCTGTTTGTGTTTATGAGTGTGTGGAGAGGGTGTGTGTGTCTGTTTGTGTTTTAATGTGTGTGTATGTGTGTGTGTGTATCTGTGTATGTGTTTTTGTACTAACCGTGTCCCTATATTACAAGTCTTGTTTTTATCGTTTACTGTCACAGAATTCCAGGGGCGTAACACAGAGGGTAATTAATGTACAGCCTTATTGTGATCTCTGTTTATGGGGCAATGGGATCTGACTGATGCACTTATTGTAAGTCGCTTTGTATGTTTGTATGTGTATGTGTGTGTGTGTGTGTGTACCTGTGTGAGTTTGTATATGTGTGTATCTGTATGTGTGTGTGTGTGTGTGTTTGTATGTGTGTGTATCTGTGTGTGTGTGTTTGTATCTGTGTGTGTGTGTATGTGTGTTTGTATGTGTGTGTACCTGTGTGAGTTTGTATATGCGTGTGTGTGTGCGTGTGTGTGTGTGTGTGTGTGTGTGTGTGTGTGTGTGTGGAGACAGAGAGAGCATTACCGGAAATGTCGTCTGGATACACAGCCTCCCACCTGGCGGAGAAGCCGCGGTCAGCCAGTCGAGAGTCTGACTGGAAGCTCAGAGACATGCTGTTACTCACACTGACAAGCACTGGAGGAAGAATGAAGCCACAGTGTGTGCCTGAGAGAGAAAAGAAAGAAATCACACTCTCCTTTTGTTTCTCCACTTTTCTAACTCTAACCTTAACCTGTGAGAGAGACACCTCACACGCAAACCTGTGAGAGAGACACCTCACACGCAAACCTGTGAGAGAGACATTTCACACGCAAACCTGTGAGAGAGACATTTCACACGCAAACCTGTGAGAGAGATATTTCACACGCAAACCTCTGAGAGAGACACCTCACACGCAAACCTGTCAGAGAGACACCTCACACTCAAACCTGTCAGAGAGACACCTCACACGCAAACCTGTCAGAGAGACACCTCACACGCAAACCTGTCAGAGAGACACCTCACACGCAAACCTGTGAGAGAGACACCTCACACGCAAACCTGTCAGAGAGACATCTCACACCCAAACCTGTCAGAGAGAGACATCTTACACCCAAACCTGTCAGAGAGAGACCTCACACCCAAACCTGTGAGAGAGAGACATCTCACACGCAAACCTGTCAGAGAGACATCTCACACCCAAACCTGTCAGAGAGAGACCTCACACCCAAACCTGTGAGAGAGACACCTCACACTCAAACCTGTCAGAGAGACACCTCACACGCAAACCTGTCAGAGAGACACCTCACATGCAAACCTGTGAGAGAGACACCTCACACGCAAACCTGTGAGAGAGAGAGACACCTCACACGCAAACCTGTGAGAGAGACACCTCACACCCAAACCTGTCAGAGAGACATCTCACACCCAAACCTGTCAGAGAGAGACATCTTACACCCAAACCTGTCAGAGAGACACCTCACACGCAAACCTGTGAGAGAGACATCTCACACCCAAACCGGTCAGAGAGACACCTCACACTCAAACCTGTGAGAGAAATATTTCACACACTCCACACCCTGTGCAGCAGTTGGACAGAGAGTCCTCAGCGTGTGACTTCTGTCATAAAACAGTCATAAAGGCCCTGTCCAATGAGCAATCAGGAATGGTTAAAACACGTTTTACAGAAAAAAATGAATTCAGTTGATTTTAGCGATTTATAGGAGGCTGATTGATGATGAGTGTGTATTTAGGCACAGGCCTGAGAGTTTGTGCTGTGCTGGTGTCTGTACACATGTGCACTGTGATGGTATCTGCTGTGTTGTCCTTGAGAGCGGTGTGCAGATAACCTATCAGTAGTACTCTCCGCAGCTCACGTTCAGTAATAAGGAAAGGCCACATGTAGAGCGCAGCACTCTTTCATTATCCTCCCAATCTGTCCTTTTACAGTCTGTGGGTCAAAGGCAATCATTTCACACTCACAGATGAGAGGGGCCTGAGACAGAGGCAAAGTTTCAGCACATTCTTATCAACAGTTCATTTAGTAACATCATGTTTTCTTTCTCTCCCTCTCTCTCTCTCTCTCTCTCCCTCTCCCTCTCTCACAGACACGCACATGCACATGTGCACACACATGCGCACACATGCACGCACGCACGCACACACACGCACACACAAGTCAAAGAGTCATTGTTATCATCTAAGCTCATTTAAGAGGCAAGTTAGTACTCAGTCTCACTCAGTGCATTTATTCAAACCAGTTATTATTAGTTTTGCTTATTTCTATGGAAACAGCCAAAGCTGTTAAGCACTGCAACACCGTGAGGATTACAGACTTTACGCCCACTCCCCTGACCCATGCCATACAGTTACATATCTCTCTGCCCCCCCAGACAGATGGCGCTGTGTGACTCACCAAGCGACTGAATGCTGTCAGAGATAGTCAGCCTGTCCTGGCCACATTGTCCTGCTTCACCCACAATGGCCATATCAGTTATATGAAGCTTGACCAGGAGACCATCGTCCACAGTTATGTTCCAGGAGCAGTTTAAACCAGCGGGATACGCCTGAGGGAAGTCTTTAGAATGGACCTCACCTTTCCGACCTTTCATCATCCCAATGGACCCACAGCCAGAGTCTAAACAGGAGAGTTAGATTAGGGTTAGGGTTAGGGTTAGATTAGGGTTAGGGTTGGGGTTAGATTAGGGTTAGGGTTAGGGTTAGGGTTAGATTAGGGTTAGGGTTTGGGTTAGATTAGGGTTAGGGTTGGGGTTAGGGTTAGATTAGGGTTGGGGTTACGGTTAGATTAGGGTTAGGGTTACGGTTAGATTAGGGTTAGGGTTACGGTTAGATTAGGGTTAGGGTTAGATTAGGGTTAGGGTTGGGGTTAGATTAGGGTTAGGGTTAGATTAGGGTTAGGGAGAGGCAGCTATCAGCAGAACTCATCTTTTGGTTTTTAATGCAGTTTTTGCTGCATGAATTCGGTCTTAGAAATGCCAGGTTAGCATTGTATTCATAAAGCTATTTTAGCTACAAACATGTGCAGTTTACTTGGAGAAGAAAACACTGACTGCTACATAACTTTTAACCTGAATAATGCAAATTGCCATAGAGGTTTAATATGAACAGCAAAATCTGCCATGGAGATTTATGATGTAATGGAGTATTATGGTATATGAATGACATTTCTGAAATGTTCTTTGGTTTTTCTGTGTCTAATGAATATGACACAGACATGGCTCTGACAATGATTAAGAAGCCAAATGCAAAATGATTTCCTTGTGTCGCTATGCAACAGTTCAAGGAAAGTGAAACTTCCATACAGCTGATTTGTCACCATTCTAAGTCATGATTAACATGATAAACTGTGCATATAAAATAGGATCATTTAAAAGCAGTTCATTAGTGAGAAATGACACAGTAGACACTGTACTGTTCTCCCTAACCCAGCAGTACATACGGCAGTACATACCCTGTGGTGAGGGTGTGGTCATCGGGACAGTTGAGCTGGGTGTGGATATGCTGGTACTAGCGGGTTTGGATGTGCTGGTAGTGGTAGATGGAGTCGTGGTTGGAGGAATGGGTGGAGCGCTTGCCGTGGTAAACACAGCGCTGAAACCCCGTGCTGTCACACTGGAGTCACTCTTAAAACGTACAACCATAGTATGACCCTTTGAGACCACAGGCTCAGGGAACGTAGCTCCACAGAAATGCCCTGAGAAGACAGAGATTTGTGTTCCAGACTGAATGACTTCTGCCAAATATATCTGTTTATGTTCCTGTGCAGAAATGATGTTTGTTTTCAGTGTTGTTAATTCCTTACTCACCAAGTTTGGCACCTCCATCTGCCACACCATCATAGACATCCACAAAATCTCCACAGGACTCAGGGACCAGGTCAAAAGACGTGAAGGTGAGTCTCACCCTTTCCCCAGGGGGCACTTTAATCTGCCACTGGAAACCAGCAAAAACAAATGGTCATTAATGAGGCCTGGACTCCATTGTCTGACCAGTCACTGAATGTTTTAAATGTGAGTCAGAGAGAGACAGGGTGAGTTAGAGTGAGACAGCCTTACTCAGGACCAGCCGGTCAGAGTCAGTATGAGCAAGTGTGAGTCAGACAGAGGTGGTGTGAGTCAGAGAGAGGTGGTGTGAGTCAGACAGAGGTGGTGTGAGTCAGACAGAGGTGGTGTGAGTCAGAGAGAGGTGGTGTGAGTCAGACAGAGGTGGTGTGAGTCAGACAGAGGTGGTGTGAGTCAGAGAGAGGTGGTGTGAGTCAGACAGAGGTGGTGTGAGTCAGAGAGAGGTGGTGTGAGTCACACAGAGGTGGTGTGAGTCAGAGAGAGGTGGTGTGAGTCAGAGAGAGGTGGTGTGAGTCAGACAGAGGTGGTGTGAGTCAGAGAGAGGTGGTGTGAGTCAGACAGAGGTGGTGTGAGTCACACAGAGGTGGTGTGAGTCACACAGAGGTGGTGTGAGTCAGAGAGAGGTGGTGTGAGTCAGAGAGAGGTGGTGTGAGTCAGACAGAGGTGGTGTGAGTCAGACAAAGGTGGTGTGAGTCAGACAGAGGTGGTGTGAGTCAGACAGAGGTGGTGTGAGTCAGAGAGAGGTGGTGTGAGTCAGACAGAGGTGGTGTGAGTCAGACAGAGGTGGTGTGAGTCAGAGAGAGGTGGTGTGAGTCAGAGAGAGGTGGTGTGAGTCACACAGAGGTGGTGTGAGTCACACAGAGGTGGTGTGAGTCAGACAGAGGTGGTGTGAGTCAGAGAGAGGTGGTGTGAGTCAGACAGAGGTGGTGTGAGTCACACAGAGGTGGTGTGAGTCAGACAGAGGTGGTGTGAGTCAGAGAGAGGTGGTGTGAGTCAGACAGAGGTGGTGTGAGTCAGAGAGAGGTGGTGTGAGTCAGACAGAGGTGGTGTGAGTCAGAGAGAGGTGGTGTGAGTCAGACAGAGGTGGTGTGAGTCAGAGAGAGGTGGTGTGAGTCAGACAGAGGTGGTGTGAGTCACACAGAGGTGGTGTGAGTCAGACAGAGGTGGTGTGAGTCAGAGAGAGGTGGTGTGAGTCAGACAGAGGTGGTGTGAGTCACACAGAGGTGGTGTGAGTCAGACAGAGGTGGTGTGAGTCAGACAGAGGTGGTGTGAGTCACACAGAGGTGGTGTGAGTCAGACAGAGGTGGTGTGAGTCAGACAGAGGTGGTGTGAGTCAGAGAGAGGTGGTGTGAGTCAGACAGAGGTGGTGTGAGTCAGAGAGAGGTGGTGTGAGTCAGACAGAGGTGGTGTGAGTCAGACAGAGGTGGTGTGAGTCAGACAGAGGTGGTGTGAGTCACACAGAGGTGGTGTGAGTCAGACAAAGGTGGTGTGAGTCAGACAGAGGTGGTGTGAGTCAGACAGAGGTGGTGTGAGTCAGACAGAGGTGGTGTGAGTCAGAGAGAGGTGGTGTGAGTCAGACAGAGGTGGTGTGAGTCAGACAGAGGTGGTGTGAGTCAGAGAGAGGTGGTGTGAGTCAGACAGAGGTGGTGTGAGTCAGACAGAGGTGGTGTGAGTCAGACAGAGGTGGTGTGAGTCAGACAGAGGTGGTGTGAGTCAGACAGAGGTGGTGTGAGTCAGACGGAGGTGGTGTGAGTCAGACGGAGGTGGTGTGAGTCAGAGAGAGGTGGTGTGAGTCAGAGAGAGGCGGTGTGAGTCAGAGAGAGGCGGTGTGAGTCAGAGAGAGGTGGTGTGAGTCAGACAGAGGTGGTGTGAGTCACACAGAGGTGGTGTGAGTCAGAGAGAGGTGGTGTGAGTCAGACAGAGGTGGTGTGAGTCAGACAGAGGTGGTGTGAGTCAGAGAGAGGTGGTGTGAGTCAGACAGAGGTGGTGTGAGTCAGAGAGAGGCAGTGTGAATTGATGTGAGTCAATATGAGTCAGTGTGAGTCACAGAGAGTTGGTGTGACATAGTAGGAGTCAGATAAAAAACAGTACTGGAAAAATGGTACTGGTCCACAATCACGTTTCACATGTTGGTCACCGTAGGGCCAGCTAATACAGGATTAGTTCAAAGGACAAAGGGGGGGGGCAGACATGTGGTGTGGGGGGGTAGGCAGGATGTTAGCGGTACCTGGTAAAGAGCTCCATTCTCATAGTTCTGTGCTGGGAAGCCAGGGGTCAAGAGTTCACCACGGTCACCTTGGAGAAGGCCACCCGCTCCAACTATTTCTGGAAATGGTTGGAGAGAGTGAAAAAGTGTGAGTAAGAGAGAGAGAGAGGGTGCACGAGAGAAAGAATGAGAGAAAGAGAATGAGTTCCTCTTCAGTCAGCTCCAGAGGAATACACCCAAAGGATGTTCACCCCCTCCCTCCCTCCAATAAACCCCCGTTTTCTGGGTCAGCAGCACAGAAACGCATAGAGCATTCTCAGTCCCCACTCACTTTCCTTTCAGCACATTAGAAAAAAGAGTTATTTCAAATCAGGTCCAGACAGGGTTCAAATTACAGGGGGATTGGGGGGGTCTGACCCCCCTAATTAAGACTTGGACCCCCCCAAAACAGGTAGAAACAACAAATCGGGGGGTCGAAACATTTAGATATCCCATGCTACATATCCCTGGAGAAAAAGTTGACCCCCCCGATTGTCACTGTATAATGCGCACTCTGGGTCCAGGCATCACTTTGTGATAAAATATTTTTCAAGGGAAACAAGTGTGTTTCATTAAAACCTCCAAACTCTCATTTTTACCTGACACAGCCTGCGGAGACACAGCTCTGTAGAAGGCTTTGAAGCCTTTGTCTGTCACTTTGTCATTTGTGTTGAAGTACACCACCAGACTGTTTCCCAGAGACACCACTGGCTGCGGCGTGGAGAACCCACAGTACTTTCCTGGAGACAGAATTGAATCATTTCTCTCAAATCATCAGCAAAGGTTATGTTTGTGTAAATGGATAATGAGTTGGTGTCCTAGCCTAGCCTAGCAGTCTCTCCTCGTGATAGCAGAGGTTATTATTCCACTGAGTTTATTATTCAACTGGGTCTTAGCTCCATGCGGGATATTTTAGTATGGAGCACAGCATCTGGCCCAGAATCCCACACAGAAGTGGTTGCTTTTGGCAGGGGGCCTTATTTGGGCATGACATCAAAGCACAGTCCACAGTCTTGCTTGTGTGTGTGTGTGTGTGTGTGTGTGTGTGTGTATGTGTGTGTGTGTGTGTGTGTGTGTGTGCGCAAGTGTACGTGCATGTGCCTGTATCTGTGCATGTGTGTGTATGTGTGTGTGCGTATGTGTGGATTGTTTTCTTGTAGAGAACAATTTCCTATAGCACAGTCTAAGTCCTCTAGCACAGTCTCCCCCTACAACAATGTCTCTGTCCTAAAACACAGTCTCCCCTACAACAATGTCTCTGTCCTACAGCACAGTCTCCCCGTACAGCACAGTCTCTGTCCTAAAACAGTCTCCCCCTACAACAATGTCTCTGTCCTCTAGCACAGTCTCCCCCTACAACAATGTCTCTGTCCTCTAGCACAGTCTCCCCTACAACAATGTCTCTGTCCTAAAACACAGTCTCCCCCTACAACAATGTCTCTGTCCTAAAACACAGTCTCCCCCTACAACAATGTCTCTGTCCTAAAACACAGTCTCCCCCTACAACAATGTCTCTGTCCTAAAACACAGTCTCCCCGTACAACAATGTCTCTGTCCTAAAACACAGTCTCCCCCTACAACGTCTCTGTCCTAAAACACAGTCTCCCCGTACAACAATGTCTCCCCTACAACAATGTCTCTGTCCTACAACACAGTCTCCCCCTACAACAATGTCTCTGTCCTACAACACAGTCTCCCCCTACAACAATGTCTCTGTCCTAAAACACAGTCTCCCCCTACAACACAGTCTCTGTCCTACAACACAGTCTCCCCCTACAACAATGTCTCTGTCCTACAGTACAGTCTCCCCCTACAACAATGTCTCTGTCCTAAAACACAGTCTCCCCGTACAACAATGTCTCTGTCCTAAAACACAGTCTCCCCCTACAACAATGTCTCTGTCCTACAGCACAGTCTCCCCCTACAACAATGTCTCTGTCCTAAAACACAGTCTCCCCCTACAACAATGTCTCTGTCTTAAAACACAGTCTCCCCGTACAACAATGTCTCTGTCCTAAAACACAGTCTCCCCCTACAACGTCTCTGTCCTAAAACACAGTCTCCCCGTACAACAATGTCTCCCCTACAACAATGTCTCTGTCCTAAAACACAGTCTCCCCCTACAACAATGTCTCTGTCCTACAACACAGTCTCCCCCTACAACAATGTCTCTGTCCTAAAACACAGTCTCCCCTACAACAATGTCTCTGTCCTAAAACACAGTCTCTCCGTACAACAATGTCTCTGTCCTAAAACACAGTCTCCCCTACAACAATGTCTCTGTCCTAAAACACAGTCTCCCCCTACAACGTCTCTGTCCTAAAACACAGTCTCCCCCTACAATGTCTCTGTCCTAAAACACAGTCTCTCCGTACAACAATGTCTCTGTCCTACAGCGCAGCCTCTGTCCTACAGCACAGTCTCCCCCTATAGCACAGTCTCCTCCTACAACAATGTCTCTGTCCTACAGCAGTTCAGAGCTCACAGATAAGAGTGGGTGTCAGTGAACACCAGCCTCAGCACTGATGTCTCATGAAGAGAGAGTTGAGTACAGCACACGTTTTGTGCAAAAAAAAAAAGGTGTTAACATGAGAATGGCTTTTTGCAAAGAATATTTTTTGGAGAGCAAGGACCATAGTGGGAGTGTGTGCATACAGTGTAGCCTGTGGGTAAAAAGATTCCATTGACCTTTGGTTGAGGCAATGTTTTATGTAAGTGAGATTTATCCTCATTCAGATGGATGACATATGTGTGAATATAATCATTTTTGGAACCCACAATATTGTAAGTGTAAAGGTTGTAAGTGTGAAAAACGGGACCATTCAGTTCCAATGTTAAGAAATGACTGATTTTACCTTTAGAAATGGCTGACACCCACTGAAAAAAAGTCTAAAAAGGTGTATTGGTTATGGCTTTGGCAGTTTGCCGTGAAACTAATGAACAAACAGAGTAAAGAACATCAGGTGACTGATGTGTGTGAGACGTTACTCCCCTGTTTGCTGATTTGTTCAGTAAAAATGCTCTCACTGGGCTGATTGCAGTGATTGGTCACCATTAGACTGGTCACCACTCGACTGGTCACCACTCGACTGGTCCCCATTAGACTGGTCACCACTCGACTGGTCCCCATTAGACTGGTCACCACTCGACTGGTCACCATTAGACTGGTCCCCATTAGACTGGTCCCCATTAGACTGGTCACCACTCGACTGGTCCCCATTAGACTGGTCACCATTAGACTGGTCAGTTTTCTCTCACCTATGATCCCCAGACTGTCCCTCAGCGTTATGGAGTCTGCAGCACAAATGTCTGAATCCTCCAATGAAAAGTCCTGGAACCACAAGTGGATCACCTGGAGAAATAAAAGCCAAATAAGCTCTTTCTCTCTCTCTCTCCCTCTCTCTCTTCTGACAGTTACATGCAGTCCCTCAGTGGAAGTCTCCAATCTGATTTCAAAAATTCACGTTTCATGGCCTTCTCTAATGTGGCCTTGCATTTATCAGTTCCTCTATAAAACTGAAGGGTGTCAAAGTGAGTTATCCTCATAGAAGTACATATCATCAGAAATGTGTGAAGAACTAACACAGATTCACTTTGTGAAGTTAAAATCTTGATATAGAAGGATATGACAGAGATGCAGTCCAACAGGACAGCTCTCCACTGACTGCTACATAATCAAAACCTCATTAGAGATGATCAAAAGCCAGCCTGACCCAGCAGCCCTGTACTGAGCCTGAGTTGGCCCTGACAGATGTTGGAAGGTCAGAAGGTGAGATTCTACCTTATCAGTTGCCACGGTGATGTGCCAGCTGCAGCTTTTGCCGTTGTTGTAGCTGCTTGGATAATTTTCACTACTGAACTCTCCAGAAGAACCCGTCAGCTGCTGCGGACTTCCACATCCTGAATCAATAACATCTTCTACACACACACACACACACACACACACACAGAAAAACAGAATTTTTACAGAGTTTTGGAAAACAATTTTCTAACCCTAACTCAAAGCTTCAGGCTGACCTTGACACTAACCCCCTGTCAAATCACACAGTTTGTCTAAATATCATCTTTAACATGAGCTGATTATGGGAAAACATATCATTGCAAAATCAAGGTATTTATTCCCATCTGCCACAGGGCTCTAACGGCTGCAGCAAGTGCCTTTGTCATAGAAAAACAACAGAAGACACTGACTCATTAATGGTGCCTCATACAGTTTGTTATTCACTTCGAACGGCGCCTCATACAGTTTTGAGTTATTCACTCCGAACGGCACCTCATACAGTTTCAGTAATTCACTCCTAATGGCGGCTCATACAGTTTCAGTTATTCACTCTGAATGGCACCTCATACAATTTCAGTTATTCACTCCGAACGGCGCCTCATACAGTTTCAGTAATTCACTCCTAATGGCGGCTCATACAGTTTCAGTTATTCACTCTGAATGGCACCTCATACAGTTTCAGTTATTCACTCCGAACGGCGCCTCATACAGTTTCAGTTATTCACTCCTAATGGCGGCTCATACAGTTTCAGTTATTCACTCCGAACGGCACCTCATACAGTTTCAGTTATTCACTCCGAACGGCACCTCATACAGTTTCAGTTATTCACTCCGAACGGCGCCTCATACAGTTTCAGTTATTCACTCCTAATGGCGGCTCATACAGTGTGAGGCCATTATTCACTCCTGATGCCCTGGGGGTTTATGGGAGTTTGCGGTGCTGCTCTTCCATATGGTATCACCTCATATACACAGTTGGAACACCTGCAAAGAGGTATGTAACCAAGGCAACATCATGCAA
Organism: Chanos chanos; assembly: GCF_902362185.1. Classification (NCBI taxonomy): domain Eukaryota; kingdom Metazoa; phylum Chordata; class Actinopteri; order Gonorynchiformes; family Chanidae; genus Chanos; species Chanos chanos. The sequence continues at coordinate 243,968 of NC_044505.1, forward strand.
AGCAGTTCACATGTTTTTGTAGATAAGACCATTTTGTTTGTCACAGTGCATTGGATACTGAAGGCTAGTGAACATTGTGTTATGGTACTTTTCTCAGAGAGACTGGACGCCACGTTAAGGTACCCTTCTCTGAAAGTGAAGGATGTAATGTTTTGCAAAAATTAGAAAAGAATGAAAACATCTCCACCAATATCTGGTGACAAAGAGCATCAGTATCTAGTGACAAAGAGCATATTCCCAGATCTGCTTGGTCGGATGCAATAACAATCATTTTGAATCTTGAACAAAATGTTCTGTGTGTTTTGGGTTTTGACTTGGTTTCCACTGGGCATAAATCTTCTTCTACTACTGGTACTTCATATCAGTGAAATGTACAATGAAAATAAAGCAGTGACACAGGAGCGGTTTGTGCTAAAGGCCCATTTTAGCGGAGCTATGCTTACTTTGATCTCCAGGGAAAGCTAAGTTTACAGTGACCTTAACAGTGAGTATTTATGTTTTTATAAAATGAATTATTATATTGTTAATTTAAAAAGACAAGCCCGGCATTAATGGTACATACTGTAACACGCTAACTTGATTAATCAAGCTTGTGTTAAAACGCACAAGGGGTTCTTTTGGTTGATAGAGAACATGGAAAGGGATCGATAAACGCCATCTGTACTAACGGGATAAAAGGTAGAAATAGTAACGTTAGAAGACTCGTCGGACTTCCCAAACACACAATAATTACAAACTTTAGATTGGACTTCGTTCGTAATCAAAGGTACGCACAACAGGTAAGCAACAAAACGCACAGAGCGCTGCGTTTTAAAGAAATGAATTTAGTAATCACAAGAAAAAATACACCCACGAACCCTTAAATCCCCCTTTTTGTGATCCCAAAATTAAACTAATAGTCCGTGTAAAACGAAATAGTTCATTAAGTCCATCGCAGAATGTCCTAAAGAGTCTTTAAGTCCAATAGAAGAAGCGACAGCTGTCCCGCGTCGGTCCACCAAAAAGAAAATATAATCCGCACAAAAAAACAAAAATCGAAAACTCGCAGCCAAAAGGCGATCGCTTTTAATGGTGTATCATAAAAAAGTACAGAAACGGCATTGATCTCACCGGGATTCAGTGGAGGGGAGTAGGGTTGACGAAGTGGTTTGTTCCCTCTCCAAACGGGACGTCCACTCGCGGGAGACGCGCTGAGGTTAGCAGGTTAGCAGCAACGGGTTGCACTAATTTTCCTTTTAGTCAGCTCCACAGTTCATTTTCGTTTCTTCCCTTTCATAACTTATATATATATAAATGAACTAAGAAGTTTTTGTTGTTGTTGTGGCTGCAGAATTTAAAACTGGCGCCACACAGAACATACTCGCACTTTCTCTTCACCCCGTGAATCCTCCCCTTTGCCAAACACACCCTGCTGAAATAACCTTGGTTAGTGATACCCTAAAGAACCCACACCTACCGTCCTGTGACAGTGGAAAAAAAACGTACCCTTACATTAGAAAGGAAAATACATACCCCTACTTTTCTTCATAAATAGCAAACCTGGTATGTATTATATTTATGCCCTTCATAATGAATTAAAATGATCTGACCCAAAATTCAATGTGGCAGTGTCACCATACCACACATTATGTAGAGATGTACAGAAAAACGTGTCATTTGACATTATTGTGTAGTGAAAAACGTGTCATTTGACATTATTGTGTAGTGAAAAACGTGTCATTTGACATTATTGTGTAGTGAAAAATGTGTCATTTGACATTATTGTGTAGTGAAAAACGCGTCATTTGACATTATTGTGTAGTGAAAAACGCGTCATTTGACATTATTGTGTAGAGAAAACATGTCATTTGACATTATTGTGTAGTGAAAAACGTGTCATTTGACATTATTGTGTAGAGAAAAACATGTCATTTGACATTATTGTGTAGTGAAAAACGTGTCATTTGACATTGTGTAGTGAAAAAAAGTAAAAATGCAATTTCCATTTTCAGAGCAAGCTCATTGAATACTCTCTGCCTTTTTCCACATAAGACAGGAACTTATTGTTTTGTTGACTTCCTTTTAAGTAAAAGATTGAGTATTATAAATGGACCAAAGAAAAAAAACACAACAAAAAATCTTTCCCTGGTTCAGCAGTCATAACCAGCAGTGATTCAAAAGACAAACCTGGATGTGAAGCTCCCTCGTTTAGCAATTTACATACAAACCAGCTCAATTTTCCTGCCCAACATTCACCACAACCAATTTCACGGGCTCAAGCTTGCGAGAGCAGGACTTAAATATGACACCTGACAGCACAGTCTCACTCTATACATCAGATCATTTCATTACAGCTGCACGGTTTACTCAGCTTAGTTTCAGCTAAATTCTCAGGTAAAGCCCAGGTCCTCTACTTTGAGACAAATGCACTTCACATGTTGCTGTGAGGCAACTATAAACTGTAACTGCTAACTACATGAAGTAAATCAACCGACATTAGGAAGAGTTGTGATTCTAACTGATTATGAACCAGTGCTCTAAGGAGACCTCTGTTTGGTTACCAGCATTCCAAAATGTCAATCAGGGCCTTCACTTGCCCAATGGTACATTCATTACAAAGCACAGGCATGTTGCTGTTTCATGGAGAGAAAGCTTTTCAGAGTGGAGATGTGTCCCCCTAAAATCACATCAAACTGAAGCTGATCCATTTCTTCAACTCCAGCCTTACCCCTCACCTAAAAGGTTTTATGTATGTATACATCATGTGTGTCATATATTACGCTATATCTGCGCATTAATGCAGTTGTATGGTGCTAAATGCAGTCTTTACCTCCTTTCTCTTCATGGGTGGAATTATTCCTCTCAAGAACAAAGACAACCACCAAACCAACGCAGACTAAAGTCAAAGCCACAAAGAGGAAAATCAGGGTCTTCTCCAGCGTACTCAAGCCTTTAGTCGACTTGGGATGTTTTTTCTGGAGTTCTTCATCCATGACGTTTCAGCGTGGTCACCTCTCTGGCTGAAGATAACTGGACAATGTTCTCTCACAGAATGCTGTTTGCCATTTATAGCTGTTTTGGTTCTGACCTTTGAGAAGCAAGACTTTGGACCCTAATATGCCAGCGAGGTGCCTCATGTTGTTTTCAGCTGTTGATATGATTTATGATCATCAGATTGAAGTTCTCTGCAATCTCCATTTGATTAATATTTGCTGTGTTGCTGCTTTTTGGGGTATTCTTAATTAAGCAATGAAGAGAGGCAGTTAATCTTTTATGCTAAAAAGTGTGTGTGAAATTGTGTGTGTGTAAAATAATCACTGCTCTCTGTTTCACTGTGAGAAGGTGAAATGTTTCTCCATATCCTCACCTCTCCTGCCTGAGTTTAGCTCTTCAGAGAGGAGCCTATCACAGTCACACACAGGTAATAAGCGCCCCACTCAACAGTCATAAAACACTGGCTATTATTATTGCCAGGAGTGTAGTGATAAGGGCCAGGGCAGGGAGGGGTGATATCTATCACTTTATCTGTCATAACTCTGTTTTTATCATATCTCTGCCTGTGCTCAGGCATGCTTTTACACTGAAGATGAGACAGAGGGGGACAAGTGCTTTAAACGGACAAGTTCAGATTGAAAGGTTTACATGAACAGGGTCTTTGGGACACGCTGTTATAAAAATGTTTAGTGCAGGTGTAATTGTATAAAAATGTGTAATACACCTTTAGTGACGGTGGGATTCTGCTGTGTGCTGTCCTCTCTCACTGTCAGAGTCGATCGCCGTGCAACCACTGCAAGGAGAGAGCGTTCTGAAGGAATGCTGAAGGACGGGGGGGGGGGGGGGGGGGTAGCCTCAGTCCCCAGTCATTCTCAGCTCTTTGCAATGGCAAGTCCTTAAAAATCTGTGTATGGTTGCACCAGTAGAGCGTGAGGTCGTTCAGGTGTAAAGTCCATCTTAACCTTACTGGAGGAGCAAACTAGCACTGAATTTCAGATTCACGACGATCATTTTAGACACAGCGATCCTTCATCAAAATATTGTCACAATTAATGACGTTTCTATCGCCTCAAGCCAATCAACGGCACCGTATGACGTCGACAGGAAATACGGTATTTTCAACATTCGCTGTGCGCAGTAGCCTGCTTGTGTCATTGTGCTGATTGAAGGTTCCAGCCTTCCGAGCCAGAGGGAGAAAGGCCTACATCCGTCAGGTTTGTAATAATTATCATAGACAATTGTTCCTCTTTTAACCTTTCAAACAAGCCTGTTGACAGCTGCACGGCTGGCCTAAATAAATGTACCCCGTTAGGTGTGTGTCTTACAAGGGCAGCAGTGTACAATAAAGTAGTTCATTTCTTGTGTGTATTTATTTTGTACCGATGTGCATTTGCTCATTCACTGTGGTTTGTGGAGTGCGCTTTCTCTCGAGGTACCAAAGGTTGTCTAGCATTAAATTTTAACTGAATTAACAAGATAACTTTCACTGTACAGGGTATATTTATAGAGTCACCGACAAGATTCTGAAATGAACCCGTGGCAAAATATCCAAGAGCTAAACAAACTTGTAAAGATGGGCTCAGGGCCCTGCTTTAAGTCAACAGAAAGGAGGTCTGTTATTCACTGAATTTCTGTGCGCCAAAATCTGAAACGCAAATATACATCAATGTTGTTGTGCAGGTCCAGTGGATTTAATCTGTTGTGAAGAACTTTATCTAACCCTAACCCTAACTATACATCAACATTGTTGTGCAGGTCCAGTGGATTTAATCTGTCGTGAAGAACTCGTTGTCTACGCAAACCGCGTCCTTCATTTTCCTCATTTGGCAGCAGGTTTCCCACTTTCCCGCTCAAACCAAAAAACCGAATTAACGATTTCGGACGTTGCACCTGCTTAGTGTTATGTGTAAGTTTTAGGATATAACTTAAGTCTATGTTGAATGTATGTGATTTGGCGCAATGGTTCATAAACCCAAACAGTTCCGATCTACGTTCGAACTCGTTAATTGATTTATTGGTGATGATGAATCCAAATTGGAATCTGATGGCTAATTAATGATTCCTTGGCTGATCATATGTGAATATCAATCTGATATTCACATGAAATCAGCCAAGGAATTAAACAGTATGAAATTTATTATACACTATAATATAGTGCCTTTGTCTTTGTATTAACTTGCGTATCCTGAAATTCCTCTATGCTGTGTAGCCTTTTTAGTGTGCCACCCCCGGATTTTCACTGGCCCCATCTGGCCCCCCCACTAAATATTTTCAGCAGGCCCCTCTGGGCATGTCATGATGAAAAGCCAACGCTGATGACATGCAGGATCTCACCATAAAATCAGGTGACAACACCCTGTCATAATGCGAATATCCACAGAGCGCAGACCTCCACCATGGCCAACAGTCCACTCCTCTATGATATTCAAATCTGCACCCGTAACCACTATATATGTCTGGATATATTTCAAAAAGTATTAGAACAAAAAAGAGTGTATGATCGTGAAAGCTAATTTACTGTAAGAAACGATTAGTGACTGTGTGTTATGCAAGCCCTCAGTAACCTTTAAATAGGCTTATTTTGGTTGTATCGACTTGGAGAGAACAGTAAGGATCATTTAGACATTGCTTATGTCTTACATACTGGTTGTGTTTGTTTCTACAGTGATGTTTGGGGTGGCTGTTATGTTTTGTTGTGTGTTTAGTCACTGCACACCATTCACTGTAATTACGACAGGTTGGTGCATGCATGCAGAATTGGCCCATTCCCCTTGGCCCCAGCCTCAGTTCTGGTTTTTAAAGCTTTTCTGGCCATCATGATGATGTCATCTGTACAGCGTCTGTGGGGTGAGACACTGTGTGTATGGGCTCTGTATGCACTGCACCAAAATTCACCTCCGGTTGTGCAGTATTCACTATGACCACAGTCTTACAAACCCACCCCCCTCCCTGCCCCCCCCCAAACGTCATCATCAAGAACAATCCTGACACTACCGCACATTCTCAAACAGATCACCTGAAAATGTATATCCTCAGAGTGGGTATGTTTTACATCATGACAGACTATTTAATGTGCAGAGAAACACAGCAAGAGAACAAAGGAAAAACAAAAAACGAGGCAAAATGTAAGAGTTTATCCCACTGTGCTGCACCTGTCCTGCTGTTCGCAGTCATCTCTTCGTATGTGTTAAATATTACCTACACTACAGATGTCAGCAGTGGCTTTGAAAAGATGCAGGGCAGTGCCAGAGAGTGGAAGAACGTACGACACTGAAACAAGAGCTAATTAACAGAGAGGATGGGGAAAAAAGACAGAGAAAATGAAGTTTGCAGATGAGTGGAGGTGTGGAAGACAATACGAAGCAGCAAGAGAGACAGTGAGACAGAGGGGGAGGGAGGGAAAGAGAGAGAGAGAAAAGAGAGAGATAGAGAAGAGAGAGGGAGAGGGAGCGAGAGTGAAGAGAGAGAGAGAGGGAGGGAAAGAGAGAGAGAGAGAGAGAGATTGAATATATAACCTCCGGAAGTCCAGACCGAGCAGAACTGAGCGGCACTGTATTTTACTGTAGCTCTGCAGCCATATGCCACTGAGGACACAGCTGGGGTCACACACTTAAACCGCTGAACATATAGACATATAGACACCCTGTAAAACACACACCACTGGTGACTACTGTTACCAATCCTCTCCTCATAGGGCAGAGTTACATTCAGCAGAACTGACAGGAATGGAACAAAAATAACAGCACTGTCTCCTCAGATCAGTCAGTCAGTCAATAATGGAGACAGGCAGTGTCGGTCTGAGCTTGTTCCTACAGTAAGCATCGCTTTAGAGGGAGGACATAGAACAGTATGAATTAAATACTTATGGGATAATGTACAGCGAGCCAGTCATTATAGGGAGATAAACCCTGACAGGGTGATGCAGGACTTGAATCGCCCTGTCAGGGTTTATCTCCCTATAATGACCGGCTCGCTGTACATCATCCCGCTTATCACACGGCTAATATTAAAAAAATCAATAATTTGACACAAGATATTGATTTAAAAATGAGTTTATTGATTTAAGAATGATTCTATTGCTTCTGTTAAAAAAATTTGTTCCATCGCAACAGTCTGTTATTCATAGCAGCGGTCTGCTATTCAGAACTAACTTACCGTAGAATGCCGCAATTGACCAATCAGATTCGAGTATTCGACAAAGCCGTGTAATAAGTAAAAATATTATCTACAGCTCAGTCAAACTCACTGTGATCTCCACAGTTTTCACGTTTTCACTGAGCTGGACAGGTCTGTCTGGTCAGTGAAAGACGACAAACTTGGGAAGAACAACATGAACTCCACACTTCCTCAGAGAACTGGAGTTAACAGAACCCTGACCTCAACACTTTATCAGAGCACTGGAGTTAACAGAACCCTAAACACTTCCTCAGAGCACTGGAGTTAACAGAACCCTAACCATAACACTTCCTCAGAGAACTGGACTTAACAGAACCCTGACCTTAACACTTTATCAGAGCACTGGAGTTAACAGAACCCTTACCATAACACTATCAGAGCGCTGGAGTTAACAGAACCCTAACCATAACACTATCAGAGCACTGGAGTTAACAGAACCCTGACCTTAACACTTTATCAGAGCGTTGGAGTTAATAGAACCCTAAACACTTCCTCAGAGGTACAGGATGCTGTGTGCAGCTATTAGAAAATGTGGGGTGAATCTGTATATTTGTGATGTATACCACAGTATCTCTAGCAGAACCATAAAACGTTGTAGCTAAGTCCAGAAGTCATACATATGCTTTGGTTTAACATTTTAATATAAAATGATTATATTCAGACTGTTTAATTAGGCATCTAGATGTGGAATCCATTTACAACTAAAATGGTGACAGGTGAGGGTTGTATTTTTTTTTTGTTTGTTTGTTTTGTTTTGTTTTGTATTATAAAGACAGAGGTAAACAGCTGAACCCCAATAATGAATTTATTACAAACAAAAGGGGCTGAATTCATTTCCAAAGATGCTTGACAAATCTTTACCAAACAGAACTATTATACTGGCAGGTTAATGTGATATGAAACTGTAAAGAGTAAATGTGTTTAAGTGTGATGATCAGTGAAATGCATAAGCCCATGAGCTATGGTAAGGACATTTTCATTAGAATCTGCATATTACACATGCATATTACTACATACTTAGGCTATTATCATAATTTTTATTGCCATTTTCATTTTAAAGACTGATAAGAGTTTTACACCCCCCCCCAAAAAAAAAAAATCTCACCTAGCTCTAAAAATAAGGTTTTTTAATGTTTTCAATCATGATTCTACCTGCTTAACACTCAAAATGACAACGTGTTTTAACTAAACAGCAGTTCGTCATGGGATGCAGAGGGTTGTACTTCCCATCATGCTTGGCACTAGGACAGTTACAGGCAAGACTGGCGATGCGCTGCCAGCTCTCATTCCAAGACTGCGGAAGGAGGAGGGCGGAGACAACAGTTGGGTCGTCTGAAGTTTTGAAACATGGATCTGAAAACATTAGCCTGTCTCCGTTTGGTCTTCCTCTGCGAGGGTGACTCCTCTATGGCTCCTGACATAGACTTCTGCAGAACTGTCTGTGCCATGATCTTCTTCTCATGTTCCTTGATCTTACACTGGAGATGACTCTGGATGGCAAAGCCTAGTGACTCTGGATCAAGCGAGGCTCCATACACTTCCCATGTCATTCCCTGTTCGTCCCACACCACATCATGTATGCTTTTCTTCGTCTGCCTAGCTGCCTTCTCCTCTTCCTCCCTCTCCGGTTCCACCTGCGGTTCATTCTGTCCCACTGCAGCTTGCTTGCTCACAGTCTTCTGGCAACTGCTTGCTAAGGAGCTTGTTGTTGCAAACTTTACGCCTTCTGTTCTGGGCTCTTTGGCACTTGCACACTGGGCTGCCTCCTGTGGGGTGGAGGTAGGAGGACTGGCAGTCTGAGCTGGCATAGTGCTGGTGTCAGATAGAACTTGGCACACTTGCCCTGATGATGCAGTGCCCCTTCCTGCAATTGCAGAGTCGATCGAGGGCTCCGAAACAGAAACTGCGGGTGAGGTTTTGTTCAAGTTGTGGCTGCTTGGCTGGTTTTGACTACACGTTTCAATATTGATCTGATACACTGGCTGAAGTGGTGGAAGACCTTTCTGGACATTAAACACAGGAGGTCCTGACTCTTTAGGTTTGGCTCCTAGCCTAGACTCCTGCTGCAAGGCTGTGTCTGTGTAAATCACCACGCCACTGGTTTGAGGATGTCTGTCTGATAGGCTGACAGCAGAATGGTCACAAGACTTGGGTACTGTGGTGCTGATATAGATTTGAGAGGGGACAAGTACAGGCACTGTCGCATTCTCCAGTTTACAAACGACGGACAGGCTCTCACCCGCCTCCATCTTAGGACCCAAGGGACTTTGATAGGGTGTCTGGGGAAACAGAGTTGGGCTGGTGGACACAGCCCGACTGCAGACTTTGGCCACTGCCTGTACCTCTACATCATGCTGTTGTATGCAGGATGAGGAGCCATATTCCAATACAGAAGTCATGGTAGAGGCCTCACGGTAGACTTTACAATGAACCTTCCGCTTGCCCTCCAGGGCATCACTCTGTGTCTGAACAGCTTCGTCTGTCACTTTCAAACCTGAGGAACAGTTTATGGACACTCCAGTAGAAGATGGACTGCCAGATGTTGGGGATGAAGAACCTCCTAGTGGAGTTTGTGAGATTTCTGGTGGTCTCAGGTCCTTCTCAAGGCAACCATAATCGGAGTCTTTTGGTTTTGTCTCTGCCAGTTCAGGGGAAACGCTGCGTGTCCCTGGCATGTCTTCACTCTGTTTCAGCTTTGACTTCTCTGCTGAATTGTGCTCCATTTCTGGAGGGTTGAAGGAATTTATCCTGGGTGATTCACGTTGAGTTAGAGTTGGCTGAGGACTGCTGGTGGATGAACATTGAGATGGGCAGACACTATAACCGATGCCTTTTGATCTAAGTATTTGTGGTGAGTCACTTTTGTTTGCTCCATCAGAATCACTCTGCTGGGATACTGAACCTCCTAATGCTTTAAGGTTTGGATCGCTTGATGTGTTTGACGTTTGACTCCTTTCAGCCTCTTTGCCATCTGCCAAAAGGGAATCTTCAGCTGTTAACATTTTGCTTTGCGCTTTGGGCCCAAGACATCCTTCTGCCTCTGTTACACTCGCTGCTATGTCATTTGTCTGCCGGTCAGTCTTTGATGGTTTACCTACTGCAAATAAAAAAACCCCGCAATCCTCCTCTTGTTTGGTGTGCAAAGCAGATAATGTTCCCAAATTAGCATTACCATCTTGGTGGCTATCCCCTCTGTTCCTCTGACGCTGACCAGTCGTCTCTACGTTTAACTCACCTTCTTGTCCAGTCAGAGACTCACACTTTCTGTGACCCACACTAGCAGAGGAAGGAGCACTCAATGTCTCTTCCTTTATTGTTTTATCTGGATTTGCAGTTTTAACAGTTTGGATAGATGTCAGAGACACATTATCAGACTTAAGTGTCACTGGTATAGAAGAAGAGCAATCTTGGATTCTCTTTAGGTTTGACTCCTGATTCCAGTTAGCATTTGAGTCCTTGTTGACCAAGACATCATCTCCAGGTGTCTTTGGGACCATTTGGACTGTAACAGTCCTTTTTGGGTTGGGGACGGTGCCCATAATGGATCAAGACTCAAAATAAGGGTGTTCCAAAAACAAACCTGGATCCCTGCAAGCCTACCACTGTTTTCCTCCAATGCCTCCCTGGAGCAAAAAGACAAAAGTAATTTTAGATACAAACTGTTTTTGTCAATGTCTGAAAACAAACGAAAGATAATAAACATTCTCACATGTTCTCATTCTGTAAGTGTGAGACATGTTAATAACATGTTGAAAGGTTTTGCATCCAAACAGATGCAAGGTTTTCATATAATTAATATGCTGCTCTAGACTGCCCAGGTATCAAAGTATTTCAGGTAAAACAAACAAGGTGGAATATATCTAGAAGAATCATATATGAATTTTAATGCAGAAATGGGCTTAATTCCTGAGCATGTTCTGGTATTAATTTTTCATTGGCAGTCAACATAATTAGTAGCAAACAGATGAAGTGAGAGCCAGATCAATGAGAGAGTGCACCTTAAACACATCAGTACAAGGATTCAGCGCATACTACACTGACACTAACTGGCCCATTAAGAAGAAGGATCTTCCTAACCTAGAAAGACAAAGACCATGGTTCAGCTGGGAGAGAACACTGACAAAACAGAAAGCTGCACAAAGCACTCTCATCGTTTTAAAGGAACCACTGCAAAGGAACCAGTCACTCTCGTCAGATCCAGTGTTCGAAGAGCAAAACCTAGGCAGTCCTTCCCTCTTTCTATCCTAAATGTTGCCCTAAAAATGAGGGCTGTGTTTACTGTGATAATACAGATCATTTTAAACCTTTTCATTAAGAACATATCAGCTGGAGCATATGTTGCTAGTAGTGTTCTGCTTTTGTTGGCTGTATTATTGGGATTCTGTGCTGTGTATTTTGGGGTCACTGTGTCTGTATCAGAAGGTGTAACTGATACCACTGTCATCCCAACCTAAGTGAGGCCATAAATCCCACAACATGTAATCAGTGAATGCAGAAGGTCTGCATTGTTTAAAATGTACTTCTCATACTGATTAAAAGTGAAGTTACAAATAATTGTCAGAAAATTGTCTTCAGAGGCCTTAGGTCCTAGAAGAAATGAAACATTCCTACAGGAAGCACAAAAGTTAAAGATAATGTGGAATAAACATTTCAGATTGGGATTCTTGTTAATCAGTGTGTTAAATAACCACTCTTAAGCACTCACCTAAAGCAAAGCCAAAGCATAGCCTAGCAGGCCCACATGAAAAAATGAAAATTCTCTTTCTCTCTGTTATAAACATATTTCACACCATAGAGGGACAGCAGAGGTTTGACACCTATAACCTAATTTAAACAGTTCTTTATGACTAACACCCTCTTTCTGTCAAACTACATTATCTGACTAACAAATCAAACCATTGTTTTGAACAATGAGGAATTTATTTGGGCACTTTCAGCCAAAGATGATGACTGAACTCCAACTGGTCTAAAAGGCTGTGTGAGAGTGGGACCCAGTTGCTTTTCTCACCCTGACACACATTCGTGAGATGACCTCCATGGTCCTTACAGGCGGCGGCTCTAACAGGCAGGACACGACATAAGGAGGTGAACTGGTCCTCTGCTTATCCTCAGTTCCTGAATCCCTCCCGTTGGTGCCAAGGGCATCTTGGTCCTGCCAACCAAATCACAGGTACAGGGGTACCCTTCCAGACAAAAATATGTTTTTATGATAATCATACAATACAAATGTTTTATCAAATCAGATATGTGTATTACTTTTACTTGCTATTAACGTCAAGACTGCAGGAGTTGCTCAATGAGATGACAGTTTAGCTATCGCCCAATTAAGCTATTTTCCCAAATGATAAAGATAAAGATGTAAACATTGCCTTATCAGTGTAACCAAATCAAAGTTGCAAACTTTGGTTGCTCTAGAAAAGTGACTGTTTAGAGAAGTCCAAAATGCTGGTAAGCAGCCTATGTTACATGTGTGAAAAATGCAAACTTTGTAAACTGATCACAATGCGAAGGAACACGGGGATGTAACACATGCGAGCGCAAGAGCAAAGCCTATTTCTTCGTCCCAGAACAAAGGCTATCAGTTTAGCTGATTTCTGAAATATGCTGCAAACCAATCACTGATTATAGGGATGGCGTGAGGACATTAGGTCTGTTTCCAAAATCAGAGGATAACGTCCGAAATCTATCCCACCCCTGGTATGTTTCCATCTTATTAGAATGCTAATTTGTACATCAAGTCTGGTGTCTGTAGAGAGGGGACTGCTATTTCGGCGGGGGAAATCTTTATAAATAGAACTGTCTGGAACAATGAACAAGGCTTCTTCTCAAACTGAGAGAACCTTGGCGAGCATTTAGACCAAAATGTGGACTCACGTTTCAAAGAAAGTGCCGAAAGATTACGTGTCTTTTTTTTTGGGCTACGTGCCATGTTAAATGGTTTACAAGGTGAATCACGACTGAATTTAATTGCGAACCAAGTTGATTCAGTCGAACAAGAGACGTAAAAAAAAAAACAACGATACATTCTATAAATTAGTACCTGAATTACACCAATAAACCAAGCACATTTTGGGGGGAACAAAGCAGTTGCAACTATATAGAGATTTTTTAAGAAGCAGTATAGACTGCCATGTTATATGTGATTTTTAGTTATCCACAAATCAACCCACTTGCCCTCAAATTTCATTAGCACTCAAAGAAATGATATTTGACCTTGCGAGTCCAACATTAAGCCGCAAAGTCATCCATCTACACGCCAGTGTATGTAAACAGAAAAAGCTTACCGCTTACCTGTTCTGTCTTTATCACATTTCGACTTTGATTTGTGCGCTATTTACGTGCCGTTTACTCTCGTTACAGCACCCGACCGAATATCAATGAAACAAATTCAGGAGAACGTCATTGTCACAAAACCACGCCTTCAAAGGAGCGCATCAGAAACCCTGTCCCATGAAAGGTGGGAAAAATAATAATTAGGTCAAATGTGGAGTGTTGATTCGTAATGAGGTTATTGCGGATTTAATCTTCTGTGGGTAAAATGAAAACAATTCTATTTGGCAGACCTCCCAAGCAGAGCAATCATCTCAAACTTGCATTGCTTTCAAGGGGGGTGAAATTTTACAGCTTACGAAATCGTCTGCTCTCTTTCTCCCTCACCTCTGCGCTTTCGCGTTCCCGTGGGGGACACGCACTGCGTTGCTGCTGAGATAGCACAGCGATGTAGCCCACAAAATTCGCCACAGCAGTGTCCTCTTCAGAATACAGCTACACCACCCAGGCACAGATTAATAGACTTTGCAGCATTTCATTGCATCAGTCAACAGTGCCTTAACTGTGTGTTTTAGACAATTGTGAGTAATTTAGGAGAGGGTAAAGACAGAGGAACACCTACTGGACTAAAGAAATACCATGGCGAGACTGAGAGACTGGTTGCTGGCATTAGTAATGTGTCTGACCACATGGGACACTAGTGTTCTTGCCCACAAACATTTGAAAGGTCTATTAAGGATGTTCAAATAGAGAACTGTATGAAATGACTTATCTGGGTATGTGATACCCATACATAGCATACATGCATCCTATTGCACACAATAATCCCAATATAGTGCATGTTTGGGTATCATCGTTTTCACCATTCTGTGTGTGTGCGTGTGTACGCATGCGTGTGCGTGTTGACACGTGCATGTGTGTGTGTGTGTGTACGCGTGTGCTTGGGGGGGTGACCTCTGTGACTGAGGAAGAAAGGTAAGAGATCTGCCCGAGATGAATGAGTCTGTTGGTTCCTCCCCCACTGCAGCCATTAATCTAGCACTGTAACACACTGTAGTCATTATTAATCTAGCACTGTAACACACACTGTAGTCATTATTAATCTAGCACTGTAACACACACTGCAGTCATTATTAATCTAGCACTGTGACACACGGTAGTCATTATTAATCTAGCACTGTGACACACGGTAGTCATTATTAATCTAGCACTGTGACACACTGTAGTCATTATTAATCTAGCACTGTAACACACTGTAGTCATCATTAATCTAGCACTGTGACACACTGTAGTCATTATTAATCTAGCACTGTAACACACGGTAGTCATTATTAATCTAGCACTGTGACACACGGTAGTCATTATTAATCTAGCACTGTAACACATGTAGTCATCATTAATCTAGCACTGTAACACACGGTAGTCATTATTAGTCTAGCACTGTAACACACGGTAGTCATTATTAATCTAGCCCTGTAACACACTGTAGTCATCATTAATCTAGCACTGTGACACACTGTAGTCATCATTAATATAGCACTGTAACACACGGTAGTCATCATTCACTTCAGGTCTAGCTGGGTCTAGTTTAAGATCAGATGGGTACTGGAACATAACCATTAATAGAAGCTTCAGCCAAACCATGCCATCAGTGGTGCATGCAAAACGAATGTGATGTATGGGGCTCTAGCCAATTAAGTGGACTGCACTGTGGCCATGGGGAGCTGCCTGTTAAACCAAATCAGATGGCGGTAATGAGATGAACTGTCATGTCAGAGTGATTAGTGTGCTGTTGATCATTGAAATGACTAGATGAGATTGGCTGCAGTGGATATAGGTACTTGCCCTGTGATGGACTGGAGACCTGTCCAGGGTGTTTCCCCACCTCTCACTCATCAGATGAGGGCCAACCCCCCCCCCCCCCCCCCCAGAAGTATGGCAATGCTAAATGTTTGCAGTTTGGTGTGCAGAGTAATGGAGTAGTATATTAGTTATTATGACAGTCTGAGCAGTGCAGTGGGACAGCATGAGGTATGGAGTGTTCTGGACTTTGGGGAGTTTCCTGGACATTTCTGGGACATTCTGGGCCTGATTTTGTCCTTGTAGTGTTGAGAGAAGAGGTGACACTAAACTGCTTTGGGGCAGGGGGGGCATCCATGTAATACAGACAGTTTGGAGGTTACTTTATATAAACCACACAATGCTAGGAAATGTTAAATACTACTAAGAAAACTGAAGTACAGTAGTCCTGTAAGGAAAGGTAGTAGGGTCGCTGGGCTGCTGATTGGTTTTGGTTTGGCAAACTGAACTACACTCATTCTAAACTATACCATACTATACTCATTCACTGGTTTGGCAGACTGAACTACACTCATTCTAAACTATACCATACTAAACTCATTCACTGGTTTGGCAGACTGAACTACACTCATTCTAAACTATACCATACTATACTCATTCACTGGTTTGGCAAACTGAACTACACTCATTCTAAACTATACCATACTATACTCATTCACTGGTGCAGTGTGTAGCACTGTGCCAGTTATATGGCATGAACAAACCAGTTAAAATCACCATCCTGACTGAATCCCATTTTCATTTCCACCCCATCCCGACTTCACCCCCCTTCCACCGGTCTCTCCCCTTGTTCACTGCTCTCCTCATGGTGCCTGGTTGAAGTATTCAGAGAGGCTCATGGTGAGGTTCTGTCATCTTTAAACAGGATAAACCAGAGTCACAGAATTACAGAATACCAGGATAAAACAGAGTTAGAGGTTTACAAAATACCAGGAAAAACCAGTCACAGAATTACAGATTACACAGTGTCCCATTATTGGCCTCTATTGAAAAGTAAACCTATGTTAGCAATAAGGAAGTTAAAAAAAAATTAGAAGCCTGGATGTGACATCAGTTAGAGGATAAATGCAAAAGTCAGGAGGATAGAAATATTGTCCAGTGTTTATCAGAAAAAAGTAGAAAATCATGGTTCATGTCATGGTCTGTTATTAAACCAGAAACAGCTCAGTGCTTATGTCACTGTCCACGCTGACAGCAGGCAAAGCGCCAGGGTGACGGATTCGAACCAAACCTTAACGCAGTGACTTTGGATCTTCCTTCATTTCCTCTCAACGCAGTAAGGAGCATTGTACCGGTGATTCCACAGATGTAGCCGGATTTCTGATGTAGGTGGATTAGGGGTACAGTTTGGGTGGATCAGGAGCACATAGGCCAATCTAGAAACACACAAAACATTTACATAAACATTTGGATACAGGAACATGGATAGAAATACCAGATATTGAGAAAAAAAATCATTTAAGTTCTCATAAAACTCATCTGGTGAAACACCTTAGCAAGCGATAGGACCAAGCGACATAGTATGATATATATATTTAAGGATGACGCCTGTGACCGTAGTAAATAGGCGAATATCGAATCAACCATACGCCTCTGGCGCCCTCATGTGGCTGCAAGGAGTTTCTCTTCAAATTACGTTTTATTACTGCGTCAGCTAATATGCTCAGGTGGAAGAGAAGAGAAGCACACCATTTTGCAAACGTAACAAACAGAGTAAAAAATGTCGAGTATGGATGTTATCAAGGCAATAATTAAATTCCACTCTCATTCTGTTGATGCATTGCAAGGAAGCAACTCTTGATTAACAGAAAGCAATTCGTTTCCTTGATTGGGAGACACATTATTTAGAGATACATAATTTACACACTCAGTTGGTATCGCACTGACGGTACTCCATGAGGACCGACCGAAGCAGTTTGGTCTGATATGAGACTGACAGGTGAATATAAGGATTGCGACAGGTCAAACAAATGTCTACAAATCAGCGGTCTCTAACCCTCAGGGGTGTCTGGGCGGACTGCTTTTTTTTTATCAGTGAATATTTTCAAGCCTCCGATGTGGTGCTATTACTTTGTAATTTATATTCCGCGCCCTTAGGTGGCGGTAATGCGTAATTACGGCCAGCCAACATATATCCCTACGCAAGAGTGAAAGCAAGCCTTCAGACAAATGACAAATGCTACTCATAGGGACAACAGAAAAATCCACTCATAGTGTTTAGTTGCGGTGGAATTATCAGCGTCAGAACGTGTTTATTTCAGCAGTTCTGTCGTTTACGAACAACGTTCTAGGAAGACTTCTCCGTGTTGTTATTTGGGTAATATAATTTTGACAACCTGTTGTTTTGCAAGTTACCAATTAGCGAAACTTGCTAATTTTAAGAATGCTTGATTCGTGACTGTAGTTGGTTCAATTTGTTCCTAAAATCGACGAGCCTCGTCATTTGGTAAATGGAAAATTAACATGTAAAGTTGAGATGTTAATCCTTTGGGAGATCCGTTGATTCTTCGGGCTAGACTGCCGACAGCTCTGCTCCATTGTTTCCATCTATCGGATCCTATGAGAGTGTTACAATTGAAAACAAACAGCTTTAGGGAACTTAGACGGCGTCATAACTGGAGTAATGTCTGTTTCTCTCTTGGTAGTTTAAACTGTTTAACTGTTGAAATGATAATATTCTGCCTGCTATGTAACATCAGTCACTTAGTTGTTTTGGTTGGGCAGAATGATGGGTTGGACTCGCCTGGAAATTGTACTAAAAATACTGTTCATATACAAGAGGTGAACCTTAAAATACCATGTACAATTTACTGCTAGTTATCTCTCCTCAAGACAGACGGCTGCGGTGTTGTGTTGATATGTTTTAGTTGGACAGGCTTCACACTAGACTGCCATAT
The DNA here is from genome assembly GCF_902362185.1 of Chanos chanos. Lineage (NCBI taxonomy): Eukaryota > Metazoa > Chordata > Actinopteri > Gonorynchiformes > Chanidae > Chanos > Chanos chanos. The sequence continues at coordinate 262,144 of NC_044505.1, forward strand.
TGAGGTTGATGTCTTTTGGTACTGGTTTATATAGGGTTGGGGCAACAAGCAGAGATCCAGAAGACTGACAACCCTTGTAAGAGAGAGTTCTCTTTGGACTGACATTACTGTAGTGCATGGGCCAATCTTTAGATAGCATTAAGTGAACCAGCCACTCAAGAGTCCAGACAATTTTAAAATCTCCACTAACTGAACTCCTGAGCAAATGTCAACCGAATTCAGAGCATCTTGGTTTTCTGCAGTTCTTCAGTGACTGAACTGTTTCACTTTTGTCTGTATGACATTTTGATCCCCTCCAACTTCAAAGGCGTAAACAATCCATCATCCAACCTGTACATGCCTGTCTATGTATACCAACCTGCGTATGTCTATGTATACCAACCTGTACATGCCTGTCTACAGTATCCCAACCTGTATATGTCTATCTATACCAACCTGCGTATGTCTGTCTATACCAACCTGTGTATGTCTATGTATCCCAACCTGTATATGCCTGTCTATCTATCCCAACCTGCGTATGTCTGTCTATACCAACCTGTGTATGTCTATGTATCCCAACCTGTGTATGTCTGTCTATACCAACCTGTGTATGTCTATCTATCCCAACCTGTATATGTCTGTCTATCTATCCCAACCTGTATATGTCTGTCTATCTATCCCAACCTGTATATGTCTGTCTATGTATCCCAACCTGTGTATGTCTATCTATCCCAACCTGCGTATGTGTGTCTAGCCCAGAAAAAAGCAGGGTGGAGTTTACCTGTGCTCTACACTCTGCACTGAGGAGCCAGACACATGAGCAGCTTGTTTTCCTGTGTTTCAGACCATGCTGTGGTTTGTCTGGCAGTATGTGTACACTTGTTTTCCTGTGTTTCAGACCATGCTGTGGTTTGTCTGGCAGTATGTGTACACTTGTTTTCCTGTGTTTCAGACCATGCTGTGGTTTGTCTGGCAGTATGTGTACACTTGTTTTCCTGTGTTTCAGACCATGCTGTGGTTTGTCTGGCAGTATGTGTACACTTGTTTTCCTGTGTTTCAGACCATGCTGTGGTTTGTCTGGCAGTATGTGTACACTTGTTTTCCTGTGTTTCAGACCATGCTGTGGTTTGTCTGGCAGTATGTGTACACTTGTTTTCCTGTGTTTCAGACCATGCTGTGGTTTGTCTGGCAGTATGTGTACACTTGTTTTCCTGTGTTTCAGACCATGCTGTGGTTTGTCTGGCAGTATGTGTACACTTGTTTTCCTGTGTTTCAGACCATGCTGTGGTTTGTCTGGCAGTATGTGTACACTTGTTTTCCTGTGTTTCAGACCATGCTGTGGTTTGTCTGGCAGTATGTGTACACTTGTTTTCCTGTGTTTCAGACCATGCTGTGGTTTGTCTGGCAGTATGTGTACACTTGTTTTCCTGTGTTTCAGACCATGCTGTGGTTTGTCTGGCAGTATGTGTACACTTGTTTTCTGCGGTTCTGGCTGAAATGGTTTCTCAGGCAGATCACGGGCAGGTGTGAGCTGCAGAGGATTTGTGCCAACTGCAAAGCAGGAGCACCGAGGACAGCAAAGGCAGGTGAGGAACATTTGAGTTTAATCTGGAGACAGGTGAGGAACGTCTTTGAGTTTAATCTCGAGACAGGTGAGGAATGTCTTTGAGTTTAATCTGGAGACAGGTGAGGAACATTTGGAGTTTAATCTGGAGACAGGTGAGGAACATTTTTGAGTTTAATCTGGAGACAGGTGAGGAACGTGTTTATAGCTCATGCCTGAATGTTTTGTTGTCTCTTTTCAGAGCATTCACTCAGGTCGTCGAAGAGCACGGTAAGATGGCCTAGCTGCTCATGCACCAACTGACACCGACAGATCTCTGTGTGTCAGACTCAAGAATGTAAACAGGTCCTCAGCTAATATATTTGAGAACCGTTGTCCTTAAGCCTGAATAGATGCTATGCAGTAATCATGTGACTGTGTGTCAGTTTAACTTCACTTTGAATAACTGAGTCGACTGACTGAGTTAATCCTGAATCTGTTTGACTCGTAGTGTAATAGATCAGTAGACATGACAGTTACACTACTGAGACACAGTTCATCCCAATGACAAATGTCATCACAGGCAGCACTGTTTGGCCCATTGGACTAATGAAGTGATTGACTCATTCTTTTGCTTGCAGGTGCTGCGAGGTGCAGTGGATGTGAAGGAAGATGCAGTGGAAAACTGTGTGGCTCAAATCATGAAGGAAAAGAATATTAAAGAACAGAGTGATCCAGAGTAGGTTTGTCTTATGGCCCCAGGTTTTATGATATACCAGATTGGAAAGTACTTCGTTCTAGCACCTGTTTCAGTTGAAGTGTCAGTTCAAAACTGGCTTTAAACTCTTTACAAATGTCAACACTTCAGGTCCTTTCCCATCATTACCTGTGCTTCTCTGTATTTAGGATGATATTCTTGTCTGAAGACAAGATTTTGGTCTTAATTATTAAGAGATGCAGAATATCATATCAGTGCTTTGTCTGAATGTTACATTTTTAAATCTTATTTTTTTACAGATAAAGTGTTTACTGATGAGGTGTTTACTGTTTACTGATGAGATGTTTACTGATGAGGTGTTGACTGCGCACTGATGAAGTGTTTACTGATGAAGTGTTTACTGATGAGGTGTTTACTGTTTACTGATGAGGTGTTTACTGATGAGATGTTTACTGATGAGGTGTTGACTGTGCACTGATGAAGTGTTTACTGATGAGGTGTTTACTGATGAGATGTTTACTGAGGCGTGTCATTGTGAAGGTTGAGGAGTAAAGGGGCTTTGTCTCCTAAAGGTTTAAGGTGCGTCTGCGGCAGTGTCTGATGCAGATCAGTGGCTATAACAGCCTGTATGTGAGTGTGGAGGAGCTCAGAAAACAAGGATTTGATTCTGAGAATGAAGCACATGAGCAGATGCTCCTGAAGGTAAGTCACTCTCCACATTAACAGACGCTAGGCCATTTTCTCCAAATGGATCAGACTTTACATGGTGCTGCTCTTTCAATCCAAAACATCTTGAAACCAATTAAACCTTTTGTGTAACCCAACATTGTAGCCGTTTGTTGTTAATTAAGTGAAGGTGGCTTTTGTTCTGGATGTGCGCTAACACACCAAAGGCAAAATCAGACTGTGATCAAACTCTGGGTGATGACACAGGGCCAAAGCAGGAGTTTGTGAAGTTTTATTTAGCTTTGTCCACCTTGACTTCGCCTGTTAACTTGACTAAACTGATTTAAATTCATTCGCCCTTTGTTTGCTCTTCACATGGAGCTTGCCCTTTGCCCTGTGACACACTGACCCTTAGAACAGTGATGTGTTGTGTTTGTGAAGTGGAAAAGTCTGCTGTGTTTGTAGCTATGGAACCTGCTGATGCCAGCAGTCAAGCTGGAGAGCAGAATCACCAAACAGTGGGGCGACATTGGTTTCCAAGGCGACGACCCGAAGACTGACTTCAGAGGAATGGGCATGCTAGGCCTGACCAACCTTGTGTAAGTGTTGAGTGTGTGTCGTGACTGAGGTGCTGTGTGTGTGTGTGTCGTGACTGAGGTGCTGTGTGTGTGTGTGTCGTGACTGAGGTGCTGAGTGTGTGTGTGTCCTGACTGAGGTGTTGAGTGTGTGTGTGTCCTGACTGAGGTGCTGAGTGTGTGTCGTGACTGAGGTGCTGTGTGTGTGTGTGTCGTGACTGAGGTGCTGTGTGTGTGTGTGTCGTGACTGAGGTGCTGTGTGTGTGTGTGTCGTGACTGAGGTGTTGAGTGTGAGTCGTGACTGAGGTGTTGAGTGTGTGGCGTGACTGAGGTGTTGAGTGTGTGTCGTGACTGAGGTGTTGAGTGTGTGCGCGTGTTGAGGGTAGATAAATGGAGTCATTTTAATGGTCCAGTGTAAATAACAGTCAGGAACGGGAGGATAGTTCAGATGAGGCAGTGATGGGCAGGGTCGTGCAGTGCCGTGTTGCCATGGGGACACTTCTTCACCAGGCAGGTGAGAAGAAACAGTGAAGGACACCTGCACTGGTCCTCAGTCTCCTTCACTGGTGTGGACTCCACCTGCACTGGTCCTCAGTCTTCTTCACTGGTGTGGACTTCTGAGAGATGAAGCATGTGGGACAACATTGGGTTAGAAGAACCATGTCTGGGGTGGTGAGGGAGAGATGCGGTCAATCACAGATTGTTGGTGAAACACTGATGTGGTCATGCAGTGACAGCCATGGTGCTTTCATTTACTGAATCTTCACCGGTAAAATCAACAGTAACACAATAAACAGTTACTGAGTTGTGGTAATCTTGACAGTAATGTGACAATTGGGTGAAGTATGAAAATAAACGGAAACTTAGAGAATGATCTTAAACTTGGAGCGCTTAATGTGAATACACTGTAAAATATGGTAATGTAAGATCAGAGATGAGAGAGAAGTGACCTTTGAGTTAGGTTCAGGGTCAGGGTTAGGGTTAGAGTGAGGGGATTCATGGCTCTTACAGACACATTACCTGGTCTGATTGCTGTGGCAGGTTCTTCAGTGAGACGTACACCAGTACAGCACGACGGGTCCTGTCTCACGCCAGCCATCCCAAACAGGGGTAAGCTTTCCATCGCACTAACCCGTAGGTCAAAAGCGTTTTAAGTGTGAGTGGGTGTGGAATGGGTGAGATGAAGAGACGTGTTTATTGGAAGGTTTCGCTGTATTTCAGTTACTCATACGCCATCGTGGGGATAAATCTGACTGAGATGGCCTACAGTCTACTGAAGAACGGAGCTCTGAAGTCGCATTTTTACAACACGGTTCCAGGCAAACCTCAGCTTCAGCATTTCCAACAACTTTTCTGTGAGTAACCCTGCACAACTTGCAGGACACACACACACACACGCACGCACACACACACACACCACGTCCTCATTCTCTCTCTCTCATACACACATACATATTCACTCACTCTCTCACACATACAAACTCTTCTTATGGCACATGCGCACACACACACACACACTCACACACTCTCTCACTCCTACGCTCTGTCTCTCTTTCACAAACACACGCTCTCAGTAACTCAATGGAAATCATCTCTCCACTGAGCTGCTTCTGTACTATCTGTCGTGTGTGTGAAAGAACAGACCAATGTCTGTAGAGATGTCACTCCATTCATCTGCGTCTGTCTTTTCTGCCGTGCTGGTCATCTGAATGATGCACTGATCACAAGATGTTTGGATTTGGCCTAATGTCTCTGTTACTCTCTGGGCAAGTTACCTGACCTAATGTCTCTGTTATTCTCTGGGCAGGTTACCTGGCCTAATGTCTCTGTTATTCTCTGGGCAGGTTACCTGGCCTAATGTCTCTGTTATTCTCTGGGCAGGTTACCTGGCCTAATGTCTCTGTTATTCTCTGGGCAGGTTACCTGGTGTACGAGTTTGATAAGTTCTGGGTGGAGGAGCAGCCTGAGAGTATCATGGAGTTCAATCTGTACAGGGAGAAATTTCACGACAAAGTGAAGCTGCTTCTGCTGGACCCCAGCATCACTCTCATCTTAACAGTGGAGCCTAAAAACTGACTGAAACTTAAAGAGACTGAACGGTTTAAATGAAAGAGGTTCATTGTTTAAATGCGTGCTGATGAGTCTAAATGAACACCTCATGCATACAGGACGAATGGACAACACTCTCTCTAATAGAATATTCATTTTACTCCTGTATAGTCTGCTTTTTACACACAAAAACATTATGGCCTTCAGACAAAGGTTAAGTCTGAATTAGATTACGTTCTAAATTGACATTTTTCGGTTAAAACGTAGATCAGGACTAGTCTTAGTCTCTGTCTGGGAGAGACTGGTTTTAATCTGAAAGACCATTCCAGAACATAAAGCAGGTGTGGGCGGGACTAAATGAAGAGGTAAGGAGGTTTGTAAAGGTCTGATTGGCTGATGGGTTGGGGGATGAGGCAGTACACAGAGCTGACTGAGTAATTCAATTCAAACCTTAATACTTCAGTTAACCGCAGGTATGTTTATCATTTCTTTTTTAAAAATATTGTGTTTTGTCATCTCAGGAATCGATATTTATACTGTTATCATCACCGTGTCCTTATATCAGTTAATTAAGGAATTGTCACTTTTTCTGTTTTGTAATTGTCTTGCACAGTACTTGCATGTGTTAATGGTTTGTTTGTGCTAAATCCCCCCACAGACTAATAATGGACTTGTTTTCTTTGTTTGTGATTCTCGGTGAGTCATTCCTGATGACATCCCCTGTTGGCAATATTAAGACTGAAATAGCACAGCAGCGTATGTTGGTTTGCTACCTGCACTAAAGTGTGTGTGTGTGTGTGTGTGTGTGTGTGTTATTTATGACCGCTTTCGCACAGGATTTGTACCTTTGTAGTCCTGATCAGCTGACTGAATGTTACAAACAATAGATAATAAATCAGAGGGGCAAGCAAACAGCATCTGTCACTGATATAAATAAGAGTTTATTCTTCCCAAGGCTCAACAGAGCTTTCATTTTTACAAAAGCATCTTGTTAGACGTCTGTGCATGTCTTCTTTCTTCTCAACGTTCTCAGTTAAACCGTGGGTTTAGAGGGTTGTGACCGTGTCGGGCCAACACACAAACAAACAAACAAACAAACAAACAAACAAACAAAAACTGCCCTGCCGGACAAAGGACTAATTCATACCAAACATTATACACCTTTAAAATACTACAAATACTCAGTAAAAACATACTGTCTTAAATTAAAACATTCTGAAAACACCGGACATCACAACACATTAAAAATCACGCCATTAAGGAGAGGATGCGGTGAAAGAAGACCAGAGACTGGACAAGTCTAGACACGTCACACGACGGCTCCACGGTCTGGTCCTGTGTTTACGGTGGAATTCCTCTGCTGTTGTACAATTCACATAGTTCATGATGTACTATACATTCTCACTGACTGCATTCAGTCACAGGACCTTGAGTACAAATAAATTACATGGGCGCTTGTCTGGACATCCGTCAGCTTCGCTGGTACGGGTGGAGCTCTGTGTGGGTCTGTGTTATTCCATTTGTGAAAACTTGCACTAGGTTGTTTTTTTCTGGTCGTTAGTCTACACAGCCGCCTCAATCTGCTGCCTGGACATCATCATCGCTCTCTTCAGCTGCTCAAAGGACACAAACATCACAACGTTCCACGAGCCTAGCCGCAGGAAGGACGGAACAAACCTGACGAGAGAGAGAGACAACAAAGGCCTTCAGTAGGGCTTCAGTAGGCCGTGTTACAGTGGCATGTAGGGAGTGTTACAGTGATAAGGGGCATGTGAAACACTGGTCATAAATCAAGTCAACTCATGAATCATCATCTGATAACAAATCAGTGGTGTGTGTGTGTGTGTGTGAATGCTCAGGCTTTCTAGACAGCAGTGGTTTGCATCTGTGTTAGTGTGTTTGTGTGGTGTGACAGATTTCTCACCCCTTATAGAAGGCAGTGGGCCCTTCCTTGGTCATCATGGTCCAGGCGCAGTTGATGGCGCTGGAGTACTGCCCTGGGGGAGAGTTCATGTACCGTGTCTTCACCACGTCCACCGGAGAGGCGATCACCGTGGTGATAAAGCCCGCCCCAAATGCAGACACAAAATGACATGGCAGGTTGTCTGTAATCACATGAAGGACAGTGGTTAAGATTATGCATTACACACAGAATAGTGTAAAACAAGAATTGTTCAAACGTGACATTGTACCAGTAAAATAAGTGGTGCTTCATTTACAGATAAGTTTCAAGTTTATTTAGAGCCCGATATCACTGTTTACAGTCTCAAAGGGCTTTACAGGCCACAACAGTCAAATCCAAACAGGACAGTACCCCCTGACTTAACAGTCTACTGAGAAAACAGGTCAGAAAAAACTAGTCCCTGCTGCGCAGCCTTGACTCTGAGGTGTCTAACAGGTGAGGCAGATGACTGTACAGGTGTCTAACAAGTAGGGTTGGGTATTGTTTGGGTTTTTTCTGATACCGGTGCTAAAACAATACTTCTAAAATGGTGCCGATGCCTGAACCGATACTTAAAAATATAATAATAAGCACAAAACAAAGGTCGACGTCATTCAAGAACAGCTTTGTTATTTCTAAGGCAAATTTAAACTTCAAATTATAACACTTTCAATATATAAATCAACACAAAATGTTTAACAAATTTACATAACATTCACTGTGGAGATGGAGCAGCACAGTGCCTAGATGATTATATTGTTTTCTTATCTTCCGAATGGACCCATAAAACTAAGACATTCTCTTATGCTGTAATGTGAAATCCTTATGCAGACCATTTTTATCAGAAGCCAAATCAGGACAAGATAAACCACAGGATGATGATTAACATTTTGTCCGCTAATTGTCTAGTTATGGGAGTAGCCTGTGTGGTAGTATAAAGTACCACTCTGTCTATAGAAGAACAGTGGGTTCTTTAGACGTTCTACTTTTTTCTTCATCCTACAATCCCCGTGCTCCTACTGCCAGACAACACAGACACACAGAGACCCTCAGGAACACACACCTGACATGAGTCTGTTTTTCAGGATGGCCTCTTTAATGAGGTCATAGGACACCAGCTCAGTGCAGTTCACAAGGGCATTCCTGGTGATATTTGGCAGTGTTCCTGATGAGAGAGACAAAAACAGTTATGAAAATATGTTCACTTCATCAAAAACAAGACCATTTAGTCATTATTCTCCAGAATTCGATTGCCCAAAACACCAAAAAAAATTCTCAACCATTCCTGAAGAACATCTCTAAATGTTCTGTCCATTCTGATCAATGCACAACATCTGTACAAAATGTTCAAAATTAGACGGGTTTTCTTTTTTTAGACCGTTTTATGTGTAAATACTACATTTGTGAGAACATGTGGGTTACACTGCCTTTCCTGTTTACAGAGCACTAATCCTCTTAATGCCACACTGGAAAGTGTGGATGGTCCCCAAGACCACGCCCTCACGGTGGGGCACTGACCTTTCCAAAGGCCCCGTACCCCCTCCTGCAGGAAGATCTGTCTGTAGGCTTGCATCGTGCCATTGTAGCGTCGTGCGACGCCTTGCAGGTTCATCTGGGCCTGGAATCGCACTTTGACCACATCTGTAGGTTGAGCCATAGAAACCGCCATTGCTCCTGTGGTGCAGCCAGCCAGAATACGCATCATCACACCTGGGTCTGGGGAGACAGAGAGAGACAGGACTTAAACCACAACCAGCAGGGAAAAGTCTGGCTGGTATCATAGGGAGTTTTGCTCAGTCACATTTAGTCTCCATATACACACACGCACATACTCACTGTCTTTGCCACCAGTATAGAAGCTCTTCACATTATCATAGAGGCCGATTCGAATGGAAGCAAAAGCCATCTGTCTCTGAAGTCCGGCCACGAGGCCATTGTAGAGGGAGCGTGGCCCCTCAGTCCGCACCATGGTGCTAATCGTCCCAAAGACACCTCTGTATCGGATGCCCTTGGCTGCCTGGGACACGGTCTTCTCTCCCTGGATCTGAATCACAGCAGAGACAGGGAGTAAGACAGGGCGTAAGACAGGGAGTAAGACAGGGCGTGAGCTGAGGCCAAACAGGCATCAGAAGATAGTGGATGCTGAAGTTAAGAATGAGGACAGTAAAGTTTACAAACAATGGCAGGGAAAAGACACCTAGTTTGCCTGCTAACACCTGTTTTACTTTTCAGATTTCTCTTTTTGCATATGCCTTTGAGAATTCTTTCAACTAATTACAAATGAACATTTTCCCAGAAAAACTAAACCTATTCAAAGTGAATTTATTTGCTTTGGATCCCATGTAAGTGCAGTCAGATACCAGTGAATACATGCAGATGAGCATCAGTGTCAGACAAGGGTCCAATCGCACTGTGACTAATGAGACCTTAGAGGACTGGCTGTACCTGCAGTCTGACTTTGGCAGTGTCTAACGGGAACGTAACGAGGTCAGCGATGCAAGCCGCAGTGCCCGCGCTCAGAACCTTCACACCCAGAGGAGGGGGCACATCAGACGGCCTCAGTCCCACCATCTTTACAGCTACAGAGAGAGAGACAGGTGGATGCACACTGACAGAAAGAGAAAGATATTGGTACACATCTTCATTAAAATCATCTAAAAATTATAATTCGTTTATTCTCTTCAGTCTCAGTCAAACCTGAGAGTCCTAACAGCTCTTTGAATGTCAGTGATAAACAGAACACTTGTACTTTGTGAAGTACCAATTTATAGCGAGGCTATGAGTGAATTATGAAGATGAAATTGATTAATTGAATAACTTACATTGCTAATCCAACAGCGCAGCGGACGGTTTGCTGATGTGTTCGGAGGAGTTTAAATGAGAAGGCATCTCCTTCTTTCCTTATATATCATCCTCACAGACTTTTTTCTGTCCAACAGTTTGAGAGAGGCGTTTCTCCCAGTCAAAGTCCACATGCTGGCTCAGAGCCATAGTTCACTCAGCAACCCAGGGCAGAAAAGCACTCACGTTTGAGTAAATAACCTCCAACCTGTACCCACAAAAGTGGGTGGAAACTTGATGAAATGACATGGTTTTATGTTTGAATATTTGCAAGATTTTGTCCATTTGCCAAAGAAATAAGGATGAGGTCTCAGCCATCTCAGCAGACTGATAGTAGAAAACAGTTTAAACACAGCCACCATGTTTAATGTCTGTGAGCATTAGTGAAAAAAACGCGTGTCTGGAAAAGGTGATCTACAAAATACTTTAAATATTTAAACAAGAGAAGTTCATCTGGTTTCCATGCAGTTTCTGTGGATGACCTCCTAACAAATGTTTCTCGTAAACGTAGTGTAGGTGATAGTTCACAGCAAAACACCACCACAGCGTAGGGGGCTCGATCAAGCTCTCAGCCAATAGGAACGAGGGTGTGACAGACAGTGCCTGTGGGCTGAGAGATGTGATTGGCAGTTTGACACACTCTCTGACCACAGTTACAGGTGAAAGATATGTATGTTCTACCATATACAGTATAAATAAGAGGGGATTTCAGTATTTATTACTAAAGACAAACATTTATATTGAATATATTGACTATCGGATAACAAATTAAAAAAAAATGAATTTGGGCTTACATAGTATGTGCTGCTGAGAATGTTTTACTCCAGTTGTTTTACTGACCAAACATTTCAAATGTCACTTTACTGCTGGTAATTACTACGTCAGAAACAGAGCTACGACCGCATTCTGTTCAAGCCTAAATACAGTTATATCCTTAAGACTGTGACAGCTGATGTAAGTATTGTATGTTCCCATTGGGTGGGAATGAACACACACCCAATAGTCTCAGCATTAGCCCTAAGCACAGTTACCCAGTTCAGACCAGTTAGAAAAATGGGGGGGAGTGATGACGTTAGTGACTGAAGTTCATGGGGACTGATAACAGTGTTGCTTCACTGTGTGTGTTCTTTCAGCTCAGGACTTGACTGCGTAGGATATGCGTTCATTACGTAACACCTTTGTGAAAAAAAAAAAAAGTTAATTCCAACCTTCACCATTTCTCTGACACAACAGCTAATAGAAGCACTTCCTGCCTTTCTCATGCAAAAATCACAGGTCAAATTCAGGTCTAGTTTGGACTATTTTCATCAAAAAAGAAAGAAAGAAAGAAAGAAAGAAAGAAAAAGAAAGAAAGAAAGAAAGAAAGCAAGCAAGTATTGTCCCAGTGTTTTACAGCTGTCTCCTCGATTAGTCATTGCACTTTAGTTTCAGCAGATCATTATATTCTTATCAGTGCTGAGGTTCACAGCACAAACTCTGATCCGTATCACCATTGGATAATCCTGCTGATGAGTCGACAAAGTCTGGCAAAGTTTCACATGTTGGTCCCATACAGGAAAACACCCAGAATATAGGTCACGACCCTGTGGCACAACTGCACCAGGTCAAACAGGTTGACAGAACACCAGCCTGGGCTGATGGACAAAGTTTCAAAATCTGGACTAACTTTTAGTACTTCACTATGTTCCAGGAAAAAGGTTTGTGTTTTATAGAACACCATCATCACACAGAAAGCTAGTCTGTCCTCCCTAAAATGCTTAGGGGTTCCCCAGACAAAGCCCAGGCCTGGAGTAGAACTAAAAAGGATTAATGTTGACAACAAGTCCATTAGAGGTGCTTGTGTCAAGAAAAACATTTAAAATATCCCATGCACAAGAGAACATCAGTGAACATCATCAGTTCACAGCTGCTGAGAGTATGTATTTTACACACTGTCACAGTGTAATGAGGTGAGTGGAGACAGAGGAAAGTATGACACTTTCTGAAACCAAAGCCAGTTACACATAAGTGTTTGGAATAGGGGGAAATATTAAATAAGTGTTTGGAATGAGGAAAATATTAATGTATAAGTGTTTGGAATGAGGAAAATATTAATGAATAAGTGTTTGGAATGAGGAAAATATTAATGTATAAGTGTTTGGAATGAGGAAAATATTAATGAATAAGTGTTTGGAATGAGGAAAATATTAATGAATAAGTGTTTGGAATAGGAGGAAATATTAAGAATGAAGTGTTTGGAATAGGGAAATAATTAAGAATCAAGTGTTTGGAATAGGGGAAATTATTAATCAATAAGTGTTTGGAATGAGGGAAGTATTAATGAATAAGTGTTTGGAAAAGGGGGAATATTAATAAATAAGCGTTTGGAATAGGGTGAAGTATTAATTAAAAGTGTTTGACATGGGAGAAATATTAATGATGCAGAAAAAGCAGTTTTCATGACTCATTTGATTCATGTATGTTAAGCTAATTCAATAACCTGTGGTGTTCAAATAGTGACTGACTGATTTCGCGAATTTGCGTACTGTACAGAGTACATACAGTACATACTGTCTTAATGTACTTTAATTTGATTGGAAGAGTCGTAAACACTAAGAATGTGAGGATGGCTCTCCTGGGAGTGCAGCCAGTTGCTGTGATTGGCCACTGATACTCACACCCACAACCCTCCCCTGGATGGTAACAGCAGGCAGGGAGGAGAGAGGAATCATTATCTCTAAGACAGTCTAAAGGGTTCATCTGAATCTCTACTATCTACTTACTGTTCAGTCAAGTCAGGACATCTTCATAAAAATATACACTTACATAATTTATAAAATCATTCTTAAAATCTTAATAAGTTGAGACTGACTTTAAGGTTTAAGGCCTTTCCACATTAACTGTGTAATTTGTAGATGAGGTTCATGAAGGATAATGTAAATGACCAAAAGTACAGTGAGCAAAGTTCAGAGAACCTGAGAATGTATAAGAACTGGCTCAAACCAGATAAGGAATTCACTCTAGTCCAGCGCCAACCTGCAACCACCAAGACAGTCAGGAGGTGGTCGCAGGATGCAACTGAGGCTCTGGGGAGCTGTTTCAGGGCTACAGACTGGGAGGTTCTGTCCGAGCCACATGGCGAGGAGATAAACGGGATTATGCATTATGGGTTATACTAAGTCCTGTGTGAACAATGTCATCCCCACCTGCACAGTACAATCTTTCCTGAATAACAAACCCTGGATCACCAGAGACATAAAGGCCCTCCTTAACGACAAAGAGGGCCTTCAGAGCTGGGGACTAGGAGGAGATTAAGAGGGTCCAGACAGCACTGAGTATGCAGATCAAGGAGGGCAAAGACACCTACAGGAGGAGGATGGAGCACAGGCTGCAACAGAATAACACAAGGGAAGAGTGGAACGGTATGAGGAGAACCACAAACTACAATCAGACCAGCAGCTGTACGAGAGAGGACAACGTGGCCAGGGCCAACGAGTTAAAACCTTTTTTCAACAAGTATGACACCAGAGTCTTTTTCCACCCACCTCTCAGCCCCTTGACCATTCACACCTCCCAAATCACCACCCTTCTCAGGTCCCTGTATCTGGAACTGGTCCCCCCTCACCACTCCCCTAAACCATCACAACTGACAAGGTGAAAAGGCTCCTGGAAAGACTCCTCTCAGGCAGAGCTGCAGGCCCTGATGGTGTGAGCACGGAGGCATCTAAGAGATGTGCCGAACAGCTCTGTGGTGTCTTCCAAAACGTCTTCAATCTGAGCCTGGGACATGGACACACTTTGGAAAACATCATGCCTAGTCTCTGTGCCTAAGAAGGGTCACCCCAAGGTCTTAAATGACTACAGGCCAGTGGTGTTAACATCACACGTGATGAAGACCCTAGAGAGGCTGGTCCTCTCCCATCTCGGACCTGTGGTCAGACCAGCATTAGACCCCCTGCAGTTTGCTTACAAGGAACACATCAGAGTGGAGGATGCCATCATATACGTGCTGCACCGAGCCTACTCTCATCCTGACAAGGCCGGGGGCACTGTGAGAGTCATGTCAACATCAACAAGTTCTCTGATGACTCCGCCATCGCAGGGTGTATCAACAGGCAAGTGGAGGCAGAATACAGAGGACTGGTAGACAACTTCGTTGAGTGGTGCAGCCTGAACCATCTGCAGCTAAACATCAGCAAGATGAAGGAGCTGGTAATGGACTTCCGCGGGAATAAGCCTACTCTGACCCCTGTCTCCATCCACGGAAAACATGTAAAGCTAGTCCACTCCTACAAATACCTTGGAGTGCACATGGAAGACAGGCTGGAGTGGACTAAGAACAAAGAGGCCCGTTACAAGAATGGCCAGAGTCGGCTCCACTTCCCGTAGAGACTATGATCCTTCAACGTCTGCAACGAGATGCTGCAGATGTTCTATGAATCAGTGGCATCCAGTGACATTTTCTACTTGGTGGTGTGCTGGGGGTGTGGTCTGAAAGCTGGGGACACTAACAGGCTGAACAAGCTTGTCGGGAAAGCCAGCTCTGTTACAGGAGGTGGCATTGAGCTGGACTTACTGGGGACGATGGCAGAGAGGAGGATGCTTAACAAGCTGGTGAGCATTCTAAAACAACACCTCCCATCCCCTTCATGACGGGCTTGTTAAGCTGAAGAGTACCTTCAGCGCCAGGCTGATCTCCCCCAAATGCTCCACCGAGAGGTCGTTTCTGCCACCGGCCATCAAACTGTCTGACTCGCCCCTTTTGGCCGCAGTGTTACGAGCCCAACTTTTTTTCTTTTCTTTTTTTTAAAATTTATCTATTTATTTAAAATGAACAAAGGGGCCTGAGACAGCACGTCTGCCACAACATTATCACGCCTGTGAATATGTCGAATATTAATATTATAGCCCTGTAAAATGAGGCTCCAACGCATTAAAGGTTGGTTCTGATTGCGCATGCGGTCCAGAAAAATTAAAGGATTGTGGTCCGTACACACGGTTACAGGTTGCACTGCACCCCCAACATAAACTTCAAAATGCTGGAGAGCCAGCACAAGCGCAAGGGCTTCCTTTTCAATGGTCGAATATGCACGTTGATGACAATTAAATTTGCGTGAGAAAAAACAGATGGGATGTTCTAATCCGTTTTTATCCTGCTGTAAAAGTACTGCGCCAGCACCCAAATCGCTGGCAGCTACAGCTAGAGAAAAAGGAAGAGAGAAATTAGGAGCGGCAAGGACAGGTGCAGTAGTGAGTAAAGCCTTTACTGACTCAAATGCTGACTGACTCTCCTCAGTCCATCTGAATAACCGCTTAGGGCTGAGGAGATCCGTAAGTGGAGAGGCTACAGCGGAAAAATTCTTACAAAAAGCTCGGTAATATCCCACCATGCCTAAAACCCGACGGAGCTCACGGTGTGATTTTGGGACAGAACAGTTTAAGATAGCTTTGACTTTTGAGTGAACGGGACGGACCCCCCCCTCGACCAACCACTTTGCCCAGGTAGACCACGGTGACTTGGCCAAACTCGCATTTCACCAAATTTATGGTCAGATTCACAGCAGACAATCGTTTAAATACAGAAGAGAGATGGACAACATGTTCGGGCCAGGATGCACTATAGACGATTTAATCATTCAGATAAGTTTCGCAGTTAGAACCGCCACCCAAAACATCATTCACCAGTCTTTGAAAAGTTGCCTGGGTGTTCCGAAGACCAAATGCCATAACGGTGTACTGTAGAAAGTTGTCTGGGGTGACAAAGGCGGAAATTTCTTTAGCACACTCTGTTAATGGAACCTGCCAGTATCATTTCAAAAGATCAATCTTACTGACAAAAAGAGCGAAACCCAGATGATCCACACAGTCGTCCATATGCGGCAGTGGAAAACTATTGGGCTTGGTAACTGCATTCACTTTATGAAAGTCAGTACAAAATTGAGATGTACCATCGGGTTTAGGAACAAGTAAGCATGGCCAACTCCACGCACTAGAGCTAGGCTCGGCAATACCATTCTACAACTCAAATTTAACTTCATTTTGAAGTTTCAGACGCTTTTGTGGATTAGTGCAATATGCATGTTGCTTAATTGGCCTAGTATCACCAACATCAACATCGTGAACTATGGCCGTTGTGGACGTGGAATGTCAGAAAACGAGATTTCATGCGATGTAATCAGAGAAATTAAGTCTTTACGATTAGAATGGGAAAGATGAGACAAAAACGAATTCAAATTTTCAAGAACCTCAGAGTTCTTCAGCCTCCCTTCCACCACCTCCACCAAAGGACCACGAACATCCTCAGCAGTAGCATCCGACAGTGGTGATGAGGCAGAAGTGCCAAGCTGGACAGGGGGCACCAGCGAGGAGGCAGCAATTTCGGCACCCCAGGATGTAGCCGGCACCATTTCTGAATTGACAGTGCCAACATTAGACAGAGGTGAGATTTTTAGTTTCCTCAGAACAATCTGACTCTCGCTCGCAGTAATATTTTAACATATTAATATGACACAGTCTAGACCTTTTCCTCCGCTCGGGTGTGGCAATGACATAGTTGAGATCATTCGCTCGCCGTTCTACGCGATAAGGACCACTATATCGAGCTTGAAGAGCGGAGCCGAGGACAGGTAGTAAAACCATCACCTGGTCACCAGGTTTAAACTCCCTCGACACGGCCTTACGGTCATAGCGCTGCTTCATTCGTTTCTGACAGAGACCAAGATTTTCTTTAGCCAACTCACATGCACGACGTAACCGGCAACGAATTCTGGAAACATAATCAGACAGATTGTGATACTGAGTTGATTCAGTCACCCACAACTCTTTCAACAATTTCAATGGTCCTCGAACTGTATGTCCAAACACAAGTTCTGATGGACTGAAACCCTCATCCCAATCACACTCGAACTCCAGACAATAAGTCCTAAGCATAGACTGAAAATGCTCAAGAGTGCCTTAAGTTTGGGGGTCATAACAGCTAGAAGTGACATGTTTTATCGAAAGTTAGACTGTTCAAAAACTCTGGACATAAAATTTGTGTCCTGATCAGTTTGCACAACCTTCGGAACACCAAACAGAGGAAAAAAAACCTAACAGAGCCCTGATGATGACAGTGGCTATAATTTTTCGAAGTGGAACAGCCTCAGGAAAACGCGTTAAACTACACATAATTGTGAGCAAGTACTGATTTCCAGATTTCGTCCGAGGCAACGGGCAAATGTTACCGGAAGTTACTGGAATGTTACCGGAATCTGTTGTAGTGGGGCTGGAGGAATCAATTGGTTAGGTTTACTGGTAATTTGACACCCCCTCGCAAAAGAAATAACCATGAGGCGTGAATTGAATGTCCTTCTCGGACATAGCCTGAGCAAACAGCGGAGTAAGAGAGGGATTGTTTTTTTGTTCAGAGATAAGTTGCTCGCGACCTCGACAATTTAGAAAGGGAAGGAGTACTCGACTCTGTGGCAGAAATTCTGTCCTTACCATGACAAGGCAAAGGATGAGCAATGAAAGTATCACTAAGATCAAAATGCTCATCATCATGTTCCTTAGTTTTGGTCTCTTTTGCGCGTTGCGCCATAGCACGAGTAACTACACGAGACGGAAATACTTCGGGGTATTCCGTGAACAAATCATCAGGACTAGGAGAAACTGGACATACATTAGTCACAACAGGGCTAGGCAAGATTTTCCCACCGGCCAAATCATTCCCGAGCAACATTGAAATGCCAGTGACCAAGTCAGAAGACAGAACAATTTCATGCAAAGGGACATTCACAAACCCATTTCAAAACCCTGTACAAGTACACTAGCTCCAGTAAAAGATTTGTCGCTAAAAGGCAATATATCCTCTAAGATGAAACTTTGAGAGGCACCTGTGTCGCGTAAAATTTTTATGGGGACGCGCACACTAGGCTCTCCGGACAAAGCGACAAAACCGTCCATAATAAACGGTGCGAACGCCTGACTATTACTCTCGTCTTTCCGAGACGTCGAAGTGAATTTCGAGACACACAAATCTGATTCGGACTTACTTAAAGCTGTGGGATAAGGAGACTTGTTTTTACGTTTTAAGGAATAACATTCTGCAAGTACATGTCCACGCTTTTTACAATAGCCACAAACAGGGACAGAATCTTTAAATCCTATCACTCGTTTATCTGGAGTGTGAACTGGTTCTGATACTGCTTCTTTGGGCGTCCTAGGTTTCTGGTAATTGCAGTATTTTTGCCGATAAGCTTCAGGTACCAGAGAGTAAATACGCAAAACAGCCTGTTTCACTCTCATAATCAGCAGCATCTTCCAACGACAAAGAATAGGCCTCCTGCGCTTTCCCAGTAAAAACACACTGAAGTGTCATAGTCCATACCTCACATGGCCATTTCAAAATTGCTGCAACTCGTTGAAAATGAGCGAAAAATTTGTCCACCTCGTTTTCTCTAAATGGGGGACCAACACAAATATATACGAGTGACATCAAACTGATTAGACGGAAAAAACACACCAGCCTCACGGGCTTTAATGTCTAACTCCTTCATGCGAACAGCTTGCGCCAACTCCAAATCTTTAATTCTAAGTTCATGCTCTCTCCGTTCTCTATCCCTCATTGCTTGTCTATCTGCCTCTAGTCTCAATTTCTCACATCCCATTCAATTTCTTTTTCCCTAAATTGTAATCATTTCAATTCAAGTGAAGCTTTTGTAAATAGAGGGCTGGTTTCAGGCAGGACTTTACCAACATCAGGTGTTGGAGGAGGATCGGGAAGCACCTTCTCCACCTCCCCAAATAACCCAAGAGTGTGTAAAGCCTCAGTAAATTCTGCCTGGAGGTCTGCTTTGGAAGGACTACCACGGACTTCCACTTTATAATGACCGGCAGTTGGTGTGTGAAAAAATTCCTCTAGACTAAACATTGAGAGAAACACAATATGAGTGCATTAAGTACCACATAAAGCAAAAGGGCATAAGAGAAGACGACACTGGGCAACTGATCACCAAGCTATAGTACGGAGGAAAAGTCTTAATAGAAAAAAAAAATTTTAATCGAAAGAACAGGTCAAGAAGCACAAAAGGCTACGGATATGCACAATAGGCTACTGCGCAACTGGAATGGAAACAATTCCCGAAAAAGGTAAACTATAAAGTGTGTCACAAACCCAATTTCAAAAAGTGAGCACACTTATCCAAAATTCCATCCTGGATGAGCCCCCATTTATTTTACATTTATTTCATAAAAAGAAAAAAAAGCAGGACATAGTAACAAAAGCCCACGCAGTTCAGTACGGGAAAAAATATTTACAAGTTTAATGATGAATGACAAAACTCACAAATATAACGGAACGTGGCAGTCACAAACGACCACAAGAAAACAGAAGACAAAATAAAAAAAAAAAACCTCACGCTTTCTTCCTTGTGTTCCCTGTCTCCCGTGAAAACAAAAAGGCGTGAGTCTTCCGTTCCACTTTCTTGCAACACTAAGTGAACCTAACCTAAGGTGCTCAAAAAAAGTGCCCGCCAATACCAAAAACCATACCCGTTTACAGAAAAAGAAATCAAGTGTTTACAACTAACGTGGAATTAACTAACACAAGAGAACAACCACTATTAAACGTAAGGTATGTGCAGCGTCTGTCTGAGGGAAGCGGAGAACGAGAGAGAGAGAGGGAGAGAGAGAACCATCTTGGAACGGGACGCTTAAGTAGGAGAAGCCCCGCCCGCAAACGAATCACCGTATCAGGCTCCACCTACAGGAGAACAGACAGACCGGGAAGAGACAGGGGCAGCAGCAACACACAGTTTGGTTAGGTACCCCCACAACATCGTAACACACAGCAACATGGGATTAGACTGATGCCTAATGCCCTGTGCTGTTCCCTTTCACACAGAATCACTGCACATGGGACAGTAACTATCTTCTGTCATATCACGCCTTCTGACATTTCTGGTTAAGAATTGCACTTTACAGTTATTATTATTATTATTATTATTGTTATGCAAAATTTACAAACAAGAGCAATGTACTCCATTGCACACTGTAAAATAGCAATCATATTACTCGTTCTATTTCTGCAGCATGTTTCTTTATATACCCTGTATATAATCACTGCAAAATGGACAATAACTTTTTCTGTCTCCCTCACTATTCTCGTTTTACCATATACTACTTATTACTGCACAATGTAGAACTGACAGATGCAACTTTTCTATTTCATTTATTTATTTTATTCCATTATATTATTCTATTATTGTGTTTGTCCCGGGCAGTGCTGTTGCGACACTCGAATTTCCCTCATGCTTAATAAAGTATTTTGTATTCGTATTCATAAATCCCATTAATTCAGGTTGTATGGACTCGTCAGGAAGAACCAAAAGAAGGTGAGTGATGTTCTTCCCAAATATTTTACTCCAGTTCTACTCGAAACACACCTGATAATGAGCAGGTGATGCACGGCTCTCTCTGTCCTCTGCTCCCCACCCAAGAGCTCAGTTACAATTAGATGCCCTCTAGTGGCCACAAACAACCACACTTTCTACCATAATGTTGGACCATCTTCAATTAACCGATTAACAATATCAGCATGCACAGACTGAGTGAGAACTAGTTCTAGTTGGTTCTACATGTTTTCATACTCTTTGTGAAACTCTGCTTTCTTTATTAAATACACAGATTAAGTAAATCTTCAAAGTAATTTTTTTCTGTAGGGCTGAATGCATAACAGTGTTAATTTTGGCAGGTGATTTTGATTTAGTCTTCTGACAAAGATACATATTCTTTTTTTGTCATATTTTAGTCATCTGATCATTATTAGTTTTAGTCAACGGAAACTACACAAGTTTTAGTCAAATTATAGTCAAATGCATTTGTCACATTTTAGTCAATTTGCGTTTTTGCATTTATAATTGAATCTCTACAGTGATTTCATCAAGCACACTGATATTCAACGGCGAGAGTGTGAGCCCTACTCATATCTAACTATGCTGTCTACTCTGGGGAAGTAAGGGGCAGCCCGCTAGCTAGATAAAAGAAGGAACATGGCTTTCTTTCTTAAAGCAATGTTTACCTTCATCTTGCACCCAGAACTAACTTATCGGTATGCACAATTCACGTTCACAAGTCAAGTGAACAAGAAAAGATAGCCGTCTGATTACCTTATCATATATTTCTTTGTGATGCACCTTCAAATGCCTCTTGAGGTCTGTGGTGTTTTTCCCACTGATTTTGCGCCCACATTGTTTGCAGCACGTTTTGTCGTTATTTGTATTATAGCAAAAATGTGTCGACAAATCCGTTCTTTTTCTTCCTCCGAGAGTATCCATGATTTGAGTTGCCGAGTCAACGTTAGTTAAAGTGTTTAACGTTTGATTCCCAGAGGAGGGGTATGCTGCGGCGTTGTTTGGCTGTGTCTTTATTATGAGAGCGCACACAGAATATAAACGAGCACAGGGACAGGGATCGAGAGTGTGAAAAACAAAGTTTTGATTGAGCACAGACATGAGGGTCGCATCAACGTCTCAAACTGCTCGCCCTCTCTTTCTTTTGCGCTCTCGCTCGAGTTTCCATCTGCCCGCTCTCTCTTTGAAATTCTCCTTGCTCTCGATGTATTTTTCCAACCGGAAATACGACATGGATTAAGGTTTGACGAGACGATCACCGTGTGTGTGTCAACCTACGCAGCATTTTAAGAAATGCCACCAGATGTCAGGTTAAATCCAGCCTCACCAGGATATATTAGTGAGATATATAATAGTCTGTATTCACTAATATAAGTAATGTTAGCGAAATACCTCGGTTCGTAAACTAGCTGGAAAACTTTGCTGTTGCTGGTTTGCACGTCTGCTGACTGTTAGCTAGTAGCTCGCTAGTTTAAGACAAATACTCCTTGATGCCTCTTTAAAATGTCAGCTTTAATGAGGGATTAAACTTGAAAACAAAATGCACGTGTCACAGTCACTGTGTGTGAGCATGGACATGTACGTTTTGAAATACTGAAAAGTTACATTTTCAACTGACTCCATTGTGAAGCTGCAGCTATTAATATGATCATCCTTTTGGGTAAATGTCATATTCATTGTAGTAAGTAGAGAAATAGAAAACCCTCCTTTGTTTGGTTTATAAATGATTTCAAATTATTTTTCTCATCACTAAAAAAAATGTACTCTCATAAAAAAGCAAGAAAAATTTGTGGGGATATCGTGTTGTTTTGAGTTATGCCCCTTGTTTTTCAAATCTTTGGTCCTTCTTTCATTGTTCTTATTTATGCACAATGATGTAGAAATGACTGTTATATACATACACACACACATATATGTATATATATATATATATATATATATATATATATATATATATATATATATATATGCAGCTCTGGAAAAAACTCAGAGACCACTCCAAATTTCTCTTAAATCAGCATCTCTACATGTATGGCAGCCATTCCCTTCCAGTGTCTGTTGAATTCCAACACAAGCACACACCTGGTTATACTTAATGAGGCACTGATTAGGTGATCACCTGAACCAAATCTTATTTAACAAGGAAAAGTATAAAAACCACTCTTGTGGTCATCACTATCTTTTTGCAGTAGGACCAGCTGGATGACAAAAACAGTGCTGGTAGTACCTCAAAAGTAATTGGAATTACAAAAAATAACTATCGACCATCCCAAAAGAGTTGAAAAGAAAAGTTTAGAGTTAGAAAAAGAAGGGATCTATTCTGGCTTTACTGGCAGAGAGACACAGTGAGTGTAAGGTTGCTTCCATCCTTAACATTTCAAAGACGGCAGTTCATAAGAACAAGGTCAAGCAGCAGACATTGGGAACAACAAAGCTACAGACCGACAGGGCTCTCCACGACTGTCCACTGACCGGGATGACCGCCACCTCATCCAAATGTCACTCAACAACCGCTGGATGACATCAAGTGACCTACAAAAAGAATGGCAAACGGCAGCAGGGGTGAAGTGCATGGCGAGAACGGTTCAAAACAGGCTGCTAGGGGCGGGGCGGAAGTCGTGCAAAGCTCGAGAAAAGCCCTTCATTGATGTGAAGCAAAGAAGAGCCAGGCTGAGGTTTGCAGAGGACCATAAGGATTGGACTGTAGAGGACTGGAGTGAGGTCATCTTCTCTGATGAGTCCAGTTTTCAGCTCTACCCAACACCTGGTCCTCTCATGGTTAGACGGAGATCTAGAGAGGCCTACAAGCCACAGTGTCTTGCACCCCCTGTGACATTTGGTGGAGGATCAGTGATGATCTCAGGGTGCTTCTGCAAGGCTGGAATTGGGCAGATTTGTCTTTGCGAAGATGAATCAAGCCAAGTATAAGGTTATCCTGGAAGAAAACCTGCTTCCTTCTGCTCGTATAATGTTCCCCAAATCTGAAGACAGTGCTCCATGCCACACAGCCAGGTCAATCAAGGTGTGGATGGAGGACCACCAGATCAAGACCCTGTCATGGCCAGCCCAATCTCCAGACCTGAACCCCATTGAAAACCTCTGGAATGTGATCAAGAGGAAGATGGATGGTCACAAGCCATCAAACAAAGCCAAGCTGCTTCAATTTTTGCACCAGGAGTGGCATAAAGTCACCCAACAGCAGTGTGAAAGACTGGTGGAGAGCATGCCTAGACGCATGAAAGCTGTGATTAAAAATCAGGGCTATTCCACCAAATACTGATTTTCTCTTCCCAAGTTAAAACATTAGTATTGTGTTAAAAATGAATATGAACTTTTCTTCGAGGTCTGAAAACACTGCATCTTTTTTGTTATTTTGACTAGTTGTCCATTTTCTGCAAATAAATGCTCAATCACAATGTTTTTATTTGGAATTTGGGAGAAATGTCAGTTCATAGAATAAAACAAATGTTACCTATACCTAACACATACCTATAAATAGTAAAACCAGACAAACTGAATTTTGCAGTGGTCTCTTAATTTTTTCCAGAACTGTATATATGTATGCCCCTTTTTTTATTTATGCTGATAATGATCTTTACGAGCTCTTGTATGTTTATCAGTTACGTAACATCTCAGAAAATCAGGTCTTTTCTCTCACGGTCTGATCTGTCGTCCATGCTTTTATTTCATCTAGGTTAGATTACTGCAATTCTTTGTACTCAGGGTTAAGCCAAAACACTCTCGCGTCTTATTTCTATATTTGTACATTTCTATCCTCTATTTATTGCACGTGTATATATTTCCTTTGTATATATGTCTTTATATTACCTTATCTATTCTTTCTATTTATTATCTACTCTTCCTTTACATTGATGAAATTCTTGGGTTCAGGGCTCAACTTGCACAATGATACAGATGTCCACATTGTTATCTAGTAAATGACAATAAAACTTGAGTTGGTACAAAACACAGCTGCTAGACTTTAAACACTAGAGGACAAGATCGTATCAGCGCTGTTTCAGCCTCCCTTCGCTGGTTACTACGAGCCAGTGCACAGCCTCAGGTCCTCAGGCAGGGCTCTGCTGGCTGCTCCTAAGTCCCAGCTCAATGACTGGGGAAACTGTGTGCTGTCACTTCCACAGCACAGAGCCATATTCTCTTAAATCTCAGCCTGGAGAAATAACTGATATGAGGATAAATGACTTTCCAGCAGCATCAGAGGTCAGCTGGCAACTTTCAAAAATGAGACTAGAGCTGCCATCTCAGTAGTGCAGCTCAGCGCATGGTGCTAAGCCAGCAAACCTACAAACCTCAGATACCTCTGATACAGTCGGGAAACTTGGCCTTGAAGTCGGACTATCGGCAGGGAAAGTCAGGAGAAACCTGGAGACTTCACAGTGCAGCTCCTCAGGCACCGTGTCGGGAGAAGCTTCCTCTCATGGGCCGTGCTAACTGGGCACTCCTGGGAGTCAGGTTAAGGAAGGCAAACCGTCATGTGCCCTCATTCTCAGACTACGTTACAGCCTCAGGATGGAGAGGAGATTACGGTAGGTGGCAGAGGTACAACAAATCACTGGCAATGAGCAGAACTGGATTTTACTGTACCTTTCTGCCAGTATTGTACTTCTTCTGCAAAATACCATACTCACATTACAGCAATTATTTTTACATTTATATGTTTTTATGTACATATGTTTACATTTCTACAGCAGTTATGCCCTTACACTACAGCAGATGTCTGTAAACTTAACACTCTTACCTCAGTAACCTTGCACTGTCTTTTTGCACCGTCTGTTTCTACGTTTGCACTCATGCACTTTCTGTAGTCTGCGTAGACCTGTGTTTGTCTTTTTTCTGTATCAGTTCTACGTAGACCTGTGGGGCTTTTTTCCTTTTTTTTCTGTCTCGGCTCTGTGTAGTCTCATGTGGTTCTGTGTTGTTCTATGTAGCACCAGGAGGAAGATTGTTTCATTGCACCATGTACTAGCTGTATATGGTTGACATGACCATAAAGCCTATGTCTAACATCCTAACCTGTGAAACTATGTTATGAAACCACAAGCACTGTTCAAACCAGCTATTAAAGAACAAACCAGGCGTGAAGTTCACTTTGCTATGCCCTACGAGACTGCAAGTCTCATCCAACAGTAAGGAGGACTGTTTCACAGACCCCGACAAAGCAGTGGACTTTGCAGAGCAGCTCTATGGAACAGCCGGGACAGACTGATCCCTGGTGCATGGACCGCTACGAACAAGCTCATGAGTTAACATGGCTTATCACTACAACATTCGACGACCTGCCTAATTTTCAGACATGGACAATATCAGATGTCATTCACAAATCTGTTGTTTTTTTTGTATGGATAACTATTGGGTATTGTGTTAAGTTGGGAAAAAGTATTTCTATACTGGACCTTATTTTTTGCAGAAAGAAGAAAAAACAGGAAAAAACGTTTTGTTCTGTAGCTGTTAAATACCCATGTGTCTACTGTAGAAGAGGCTTTTATTATGTCTCTCAGAATCAATGCTGATTATGGAGCCATTTTTTGTTATGGTCTTTGTGGGTTAATGTTTGACACTTGGAGTGTTGAGAGGTTTTCTACGTGGATGTCGTCTAATTGTAATTTGGTTGTTATTTTCTTTATTGGGGGATTGGGCGGTGGCTTGTCGTTCCCTTACTGGTCTTACGGGGTGGCATTAAAGGTGTTGTTCTAGCATTGGTCAGGAATCGGGGGTTTACATGCGGATGTTCGCAGGAGGTTGGGTGGCCTGTGCTCCAGTCAACAGTTTTAATGTAGAGATAATCATAAGACGCTCTGTTTTCTTGAATGCAAAATGACAATGCACCACCAGGTGGCAGATGAGGTCTAATTTTTACTTCTTGGAATGTGATATCCAAATTACCCTGTTTAAAGAGGGAAACATTAGTGCACTTAACATCCTCAGATATCACGTGTCTTCAGGAACCTCACTCATCTATACGGAAGGAAACACAGCAACACTTCTCTGACATGGTTTCTTTATAGCCAGAAAACTATTTCTGATGTTTTGGAACAGGACTGAAATTCCCAAAGTCAAATTATGGTTTCACTGAATTGACTAACACTTTAACACCTTGAATACATAAGGTTCTCCTTGAGGAATAGACATGCTCAATGTGATAAGCTGTGTCAGCCTCTTGTTTGTTAAAACAGTCCATAATGCAGAGATCACTCCAGTCTGAATGTCTGGCTTCTCTCTCTCACGTCTATGGAAAGTTTTTTAAATCGTCTATAGGGGGCGTGGTATGGAACTGTACTCAAGTTTGCATTTTATACCATTTCTCTTCATTTTGTCCTCTGACTTCTGTTATAAGAAAAACGGATTTTATGTTTTCATGATCTGTATCTTGAAACCCTGTCTATCCCAAAAAAACTAAATTTACATGATGAAAAAAATTGTCAGTGTCAGGTCCTACTCTAACTTTGGATAACATACGACCAAACAGCAGTGAGCACTGCCTCTCTGGCAATATGACAGACAGTTCAGTACAGAGACAACAACAAGGACACGTTGGGTGTGTCTTTCATATGTGGAGTAAGATAGTTCCCTCTATGGTTTTAATTAGCTGAAGTGGTTTGAACCATTTACAGGACATTTAAAATCATTAACACTGGAACAAATAAAAAAACAGCAGCATAAAACAGAATCAAAACAGTGAATTAAAAAACAGCTTACGTAAAAGTGGACACGTGTCCGGAATGGGTGGAAAGATAAAAACACAATGTAAACTTGTTTCACTTCAGAAATCGTGTGGGGATATAAAATGTCTGAAGGCTGTCCAGTCCTTAGTCTCCTTATATTGCACAATGTGATATGAGGCATATTAATTGACTACTGACTACTCATTCATAGTTCTATATGGCTGCATTCCCTACAACCTCCATGACTTACCAAATTCATCTTTTTTGATAATGACAGTGGAACTCAAAGTGCGGGTGCCAGTAAAAGACAGAGAGAGGAAGAAAAAAAAAACAAGGATTGTTCAAGAAGCTTCCACAGAACACCTGTACAGGAAAAGCCTTAGAGATCTGAAGTCCTGTTCGTTTCTAGAAAGCTCCAGTTGACTGCCGTTCTGTCCGAATGTCACCTCCACCGCAGTTAGTCGTCCACGTTGTCCAATCATCCCCTGTCTCCAGTGACACAGGCTGGCGTCAGAGGGTTGACTAAATGGTGCCAGCCAGTGCCTGACTGCGATGTTAAAGATGCCTGAGGATGATTTCTTCTGGTTCCTCTTTCTTTCCAAAACCTGGGACAGCCCAATCCCAAGCCAAGGCAGTTACTGCTAATCACCATGATACAAAGTCTACCTGAATTAGATACGATTAGTCATACACATCACTCCATATAAAGTACAGCAAGCACATCCAAACATACAGTGGGTATACGTGTCCCCCTGTGGCTTCACACGGCTCTAACATGGCCTAACGTAACCTTCAATTGGCCCAGTCATCACATCAAAATGAGGAGTAAATTACATGTTGGAGAAAATACACAGGCAAGGGCAGTTTCCTGTCTCTCAGTCCGATATTAAACACAAACCGGAACTCTGATGTAGGTCTAAGTAAGTCATCTTATGAAGGATAGATGAGATACTGTACAAGCACGTAAAGCCCAACAGTTTTAGTTTTAGAAAATGTTTCCCGATTCTGATTCTGAGAACTTGACGTTGAGCGGGAGCTCTGGTGGCTGTCTGCTGTTTGAGAGCGTTATCCAGACACTGAGATCTCATAGTCGCTGACTGACATGTGTGGATGACCCACCTTGCGTACATTCTTGGCATTGGTTATGCGTGCAGGCATCTCCACAGGCTTCTCAAAGTACTGAACCAGGGCGTGCTCCGTCAGCACAGATGCCAAGAACTGTTCAAACGTGATGGCCCAGTCTTTGTCAATGCTGGCACTGTGGGGCAGACCACCACCACCATGAGACCTGACTCCACCGTGGGGCCCGACACTGCAGTGAGGCCCATTGCTGCGAACCAGCACTGTGTCATCAGCTATGTCCTCACAATGCAGCTTTTCGTCCAGCTCGTGGGAGCCGGCACTAAGGACTGAGTAGGAGGACATGGACGTGTCATCCTTGGTCTCGTCGTCAGAGATAAGCATGGCTGTGGATGTGCCCGTGTCTTTGGGCGACGAGTCCTCCAGCTTGATGTCCTCCATGGGCCCCGTGCCGCAGGAAGAGTGCTGCTCCCCTCCAACTGCACCAGGAGGCCCAGTGCTACATAGCTTTGGTCGTGACTCTTCTGTATTGGGAAGGAAGGCATCCGCCTGGCTCCTCTGCCGGAACAGGCCGAACGGCCGCTTACTCACGGGCACAGGAGCCCTCTCCTCCTCTTCTTCATCCTCATCCTCATCTTCATGGGCCTTACTCGAGGGGCTGCAGAATAGTTTTCCCACCTCTCCCATCTCGAGCAGCAGACTGGTGACGGTGGCAGTGGCGTGGTACAGCTCCTGTTCATTAGGGTCCTCACTGAACATGTTATAAAGCGTCTTACACAGCTCAATAAACTGACCCTGAGTGAGAGAGACAGACGGGGAGAGACAGACAGACAGACAGACAGAGAGAGAGATGTGCACACATGCATTATTTTAAAGGAATGACATGAGATTCTGGAACACTGACTTCACATACAGGATGTGCTGAGTATTCCTGTTTGGAGCTGTACCTGATTTAGTTTGGGGAGATCCTTCATATTCTCCAGTTTGGATCTGGTCTCCTGGTTCCACAGACGCATGTAGTTACGGCAGTCTGGAGTGTGTATTTTCTTCACTGTGTCAGGAACACAGACAGAACATCTCTCGTAAGCGCCACAGTAATGCCTACCATACCACAACCCTCTCAAAGATTAAATTCTATATCAAAACACTTTATGCCTAAAGATACACTTAACCAAGATTACAAACCCTATCATTATTATTATTATTATTATTATTATTATTATTATTATTATTAACTGAGTATTTAGAGAAGCGGGATTGTGACCAAAAGATGGCCAGTTCCATTCCCAGGACCGGCAGAAGAACCATGGGCGAGGAATTTAAACCCAAACGGCCCCCATGGCGCGGAATTTAAACCCAAACGGCCCCCTGGGCGCGGAATTTAAACCCAAACGGCCCCCTGGGCGCGGAATTTAAACCCAAACGGCCCCCTGGGCGCGGAATTTAAACCCAAACGGCCCCCTGGGCGAGGAATTTAAACCCAAACGGCCCCCTGGGCGAGGAATTTAAACCCAAACGGCCCCCTGGGCGCGGAATTTAAACCCAAACGGCCCCCTGGGCGAGGAATTTAAACCCAAACGGCCCCCTGGGCGCGGAATTTAAACCCAAACGGCCCCCTGGGCGAGGAATTTAAACCCAAACGGCCCCCTGGGCGCGGAATTTAAACCCAAACGGCCCCCTGGGCGAGGAATTTAAACCCAAACGGCCCCCTGGGCGAGGAATTTAAACCCAAACGGCCCCCTGGGCGAGGAATTTAAACCCAAACGGCCCCCTGGGCGCAGGTGTGCTGCCCACTGCCCCTGTGCTTAGTGGTTGTGTGTGCTCACTCCTGGTGTGTAAGGGTGGGTTAAACGCAGGGGTCAGATTCACTGCTCACAGTGTGTGTGTGCAATTACAGAGATTTAAATCTTTAGATTTTCTACATGGGAAGACAGTGACAGTAAGTAAACCTCCTCATAAATGCAGTCAGTACAGTTTCGTTTCTAGTAAAAATGACAAAACTTGATCGTTTCTAGTAAATGACAATAAAACCTGAAATGAAACTGTACTGACTGCATTTATGAGGAGGTTTACTTACTGTCACTGTCTTCCCATGTAGAAAATCTAAAGATTAAAGATTTAAATCTCCGTAATTGCACACACACACTGTGAGCAGTGAATCTGACCTCTGCATTTAAGGAACTCATGACAGAAGCATGTCCTTGTTTCACACCCTCTACTCCAAACCATGCCTCCCCCATCTCCCACCTCCCCTCGGGTTTATCCGTGCAGCTGGGTTCTATGGTGCTCCAAACACAATGAAACAGATCTTTATAGAACAAGGTCTACACAATACTACACGGGGTCGGGACTACACTACACAGGGTCTACACAACACTACACAGCTTATAAACAACCTTACATGGGGACTACACAACAATTTACAGGGTCTACACAACACTACACGGCTTATAAACAACCCTACATGGGGTCTACACTACACGGGGTCTACACAACACTACACGGAGTTTATAGAGCACTACACAGGATCTACATAACACTACACGGAGTTTATAGAGCACTACACGGCTTATAAACAACCTTACATGGGTCAACACTACACTACACAGGGTCTACACAACCCTACACAGTAGGGATGTACCGGAATCCAAATACGGTATTTGGGAAAGCACAAATAATGCCATGGAAACACATATTTCTTCTACCCAAAGTTGCTCGTTATCATTCGGGGGAAAAAAGATTGACATGTCTGTGCGTCAGGCGTTATGTTTCTTCAAATCGATTCACGTCATTATGGGGGTGGCCGCAAGATAAAAATGCCCATACTGTTTGCAACACAGGACTTTGAATTCAATAACTGGTCGTTTCATTTACTACACATTACTGAAAATTGATCGCTATATTCTGCAGTCGCCCCCACCGAGTCAGGAGCGGGAGCTAGCGAGACAAAATCCCGGTGTGGCGGCTGGTTTAACTCCGGCACCTATACATCAAAATAGAGCTGAGAACCTGT
The DNA here is from genome assembly GCF_902362185.1 of Chanos chanos. Taxonomy (NCBI): domain Eukaryota; kingdom Metazoa; phylum Chordata; class Actinopteri; order Gonorynchiformes; family Chanidae; genus Chanos; species Chanos chanos. The sequence continues at coordinate 293,603 of NC_044505.1, forward strand.
AGTTTTTAGCTGTATGTGTCAAATTACTCCATTAACAAACCCAGTCGAAAGTCGTTTCATGTACTACACATAATTGAAAAGTGATCACTACGTTCTGTAGTCGCCCCCCCTGGAGTCAGTGTAAATTACTGTTGTAAAATAGTAATTCACGAACTGCAGTAACGTTAACACATCCAAGAATCGCGAATGCAGATTCAGTGGAATTTAAGATTATTCCCCTCAACTGAAGGATATTTTTCTTTTCTGTGAACCGTTTCTATTGCCAATGTTAAACAGAATCTTTCGATTTCTAAAACATTTTCTTCAGTTTCTGATTGTTCAGTGTCCCCCAGTTAAAGGGAGTGGTGGTGATGAGGTTCAGACAGTTCATAAAACTTAGTTTAGTTACAAATATAAGTTAAAAAAGAAAAGAGAAAGAGAGATGAAAAGTACAGTATGAGAATGTGAAATATATTTCATAAATAATTATATGCCAATGTTAAATCAGTTTGATGCTTTGAAGGAAGGCACAGAAATTGCATTGCCAATGAATATTAGGTTAGAAAATACATTTGCCTGATGTAATGTGACTTCCAGTATAAACCACGCCCACCTCCAGTCTACTGTCCAAACACAGATACAGAGGCAGATCATTTTGTTGGTTGAACACTACATGGGGTCTACATAGCACCAGGAAATTTTAAAAAATACAATGTTTTAAAAATTCTAAAAAAAAAAAATTTTTTTTTTCTCTTTATTTTTTTTTTTTAAAGCAGAGTTCACTGTAAGAGCAGTAGAGGGCGCTAGAGTTAAATTGAGCCCACATTGCTCTGTGTTTTTAAAACCATAAAGAATATAGAACGCTCCCAGTCCAGTAGCAGAGATTGAATGCTCTACTGTTTCCCTACTAACAACGTCACGTAAACAGAGCTTGGCATTAATGTGGACCATTAACCCAACTGAGAAGTGTCGGACTGCAGAGTGGCACTTTCACAGTCACAGTTTCAGGCCAGTGGCATTGAAAACATGTGCAGGAGGACATCGTGTGAACCTGCTAATTTGCCTGATGGAGCCATGTAGACAGCGACTGTTTGTGCTGGTTGTATGTGTCCCTTTGCATATTACCATTCAGAAAGGGATATCGTTGCCCTAGCCTAACCCTAACCTTAAAACGACTGAAATGTTGATTAGCCTAACAGTCGCTAAGATAAACCAAAGAAATGGCAGCGCTGAATGCCACTGGCCTGAAACTGCAACTCTGCAGACAGATATTATAGATCCAATTTGTTAATCTGGCCTGTAAATCTGGCCTGTTAATCCAGTCTGTAAATCTACAACTAAATTCAGCACAATGTGTGCTGAAGATACTGTTCTATAACCCTGCAGTCCCTGAAACATTTTATAAACTTATGTTCTTTTAAACATTTTCCATCTTTAAATCAGCAGTGATCTATCTTTTCTGTACAATATTTGATAGACTGAATTTACTGGATCATTTATCCTGTCAAACATCCCAATAAGAGCGCCAGACACAGTGTGATGGGAACCCTACCGCAGGTCATCCAGGGGTCATCAGGGTGGGTGCATGGGTCATACCTTTCTCTGTTTTGAAGGTGACCCTGACAAATCCGTCATCCCTCTCGCCCTTACACTTGGGGTCAAGGCCTAGTGGTGACATGACAATGGGTTCATTTTCAAAAGCAATTTTTGGCAAATGTCAGTTAATCTAAATAAGAAAGTGTCTGTAGCTATGCATCTTCAAAACAAACCAGCTCCTCTTCTTCTCAACCAGTCTGGTTTTTCAACCGTCTCCTTCTCAGACACTCAAGTACTGCATTTGTGTTTTCATGCCCTGAAACCAAGGGTATTGAAGGTCACTGTGAAACCAACCGTGAGATGTCTCTGGCGTGATGTCCTCAAAGAAGTACTGCGTCGCCTCAAAGGCGGAGTCTGGTTCCTCTTGGTCACGGGTCAGCTCTGCAGAGGAGAGAGGCGGGTCAGGGTCACAGAATTCAAACTGCATGGCCCAGTTTCTGGTGTGGAGCATGGATCTGATCCAGAGAGTCCAGTTTGCTCAGTTAGACTTGTTTAAAAGAACTGTATGGAACCGGTCAGTCTGGATTCATATGAACTTCACATATGCATTCACATATAAAGAGAGTGAGTAATCCTTAGTCATGAAGATTGGTCTGTTTGTAATATAATTAAGATTGGCTTTAAAAAGTCTTCATCTTTGACAATGCACACACACACACACACACACACACACACACACATTTTAGCACACCCTGGGCACAGAATAGAGAAGTGAGAGACTGATTTTTTTTCAGAGAGAGAGAGAGTGAGAGAGAGAGAAAGGGGTGTGTGTTAGAGAGAGAGAGAGAGAGAGAGGAAGAGAGGGAGGAAGAGAGGGAGGGAGAAAGACATGAGTTCTCACATTCTTTTCAAAATATGTCACTGAGTAGGACACATGTGTGTGTGTTTTTGTTTTTATTTATTTATTTATTTTTGTTTGTTTGTCTGTGTCTGTGCAGCACGTGTGTGTGTGTGTGTGTGTGTGTGTGTGCTAATGTCTTACCAGGCAGTACATGCATCTTGTACAGCAGCTTGAGTTTTTCTGTCAGGTCCCCATGGCAAAGCACACCTGCAACACACACGCACACACGCGCGCACACACACACACACACACACACACACACACACACATACACAGACACACGCACTCATGTGACCTCATGCATCTTCACTAAAACGCATCATACACATTTTCCTTCCCTGAAAATACCAACACTGTCACAACACTGTCTTATTTTTTATCAGTTTTCATTCTTATTGTTTCACCATTTGAAATATGTAATTGTCCCTGACCTTTCCCATGCCGCAGTCCAAAACACACACTCACTGATACACACACACACACAGACACAGACACACAGCAGAGTCGACTCACTGAGGCCAGTAATAAACTCGTGGAAGTTGATGAGTCCGTCAGCGTTGCTGTCGAGTAAGCGGAACAGACGCAGGGCCAGAGTGTCGGTGTGGGTTCCTCCAGCCCAGGGAAAGAGCAGGGCAAACAGAGCCTTAAACTGCTCCGCGTCGATACGGTACTGCTCCAGATAGGGCAGGCTGGGGTCGTGGCGCTCTGTGGGGTTACTGTTACCCCCCCAGTAACAGCTGGTCAGATGTTCGGCCTGTGGGTGGGAGGGGAGAGAGAGGACAGAGAGGGGGGAGGGAGAGAGAGGAGAGAGAGAGAAAGATAAAGAGAGAGAGAGAGAGAGAGAATGAGAGAGACAGAAAGACAAAGAGAGAGAGAGAGAGAGCGGAGAGAGAGAAAGAGAGAGAGAGGAGAGAGGAGAGGGGGGGGGGAGGGAGAGAGAGAGAGAGAGAGAGAGAGAGAGAGAGAGAGGGAGAATTAAAAACAACATATCTATATACAATTACACACAGAGCATATACCCAGTGCAACTCAATACACATGGTGTACCAGGAAAAACAGAAAGTCAACAGTATGGTTAGTGATAGGGTCTGTGCTGTCGACTGTCTTTGTTACAGTATGGTTTGTGATAAGGTCTGTGCTGTAGATTGTCTCTGTTACAGTATGGTTAGTGATAAGGTCTGTGCTGTAGATTGTCTTTGTTACAGTATGGTTTGTGATAAGGTCTGTGCTGTAGATTGTCTCTGTTACAGTATGGTTAGTGATAAGGTCTGTGCTATAGACTATCTTTGTTACAGTATGGTTTGTGATTGTCTCTGTTACAGTATTGTTAGTGATAAGGTCTGTGTTGTAGACTGTCTCTGTTACAGTATGGTTAGTGATAAGGTCTGTGCTGTAGATTGTCTTTGTTACAGTATGGTTAGTGATAAGGTCTGTGCTATAGACTATCTTTGTTACAGTATGGTTTGTGATAAGGTCTGTGCTGTAGATTGTCTCTGTTACAGTATGGTTTGTGATAAGGTCTGTGCTGTAGATTGTCTCTGTTACAGTATGGTTAGTGATAAGGTCTGTGCTATAGACTATCTTTGTTACAGTATGGTTTGTGATAAGGTCTGTGCTGTAGATTGTCTCTGTTACAGTATGGTTAGTGATAAGGTCTGTGCTGTAGATTGTCTTTGTTACAGTATGGTTAGTGATAAGGTCTGTGCTGTAGATTGTCTTTGTTACAGTATGGTTAGTGATAAGGTCTGTGCTGTAGATTGTCTTTGTTACAGTATGGTTAGTGATAAGGTCTGTGCTGTAGACTGTCTTTGTTACAGTATGGTTTGTGATTGTCTCTGTTACAGTATTGTTAGTGATAAGGTCTGTGTTGTAGACTGTCTCTGTTACAGTATGGTTAGTGATAAGGTCTGTGCTGTAGATTGTCTTTGTAACCACTGGTGGGGAAGAACAGCATGAAATAGTCGTGTTTGGATTCTGACTGTCGTGGCCTGTAAAGCCTTTTGAGACTGTAAACAGTGATATTGGGCTCTAAGGTCAAAGCGCTTGTCATCTCCCGCCTTGACTACTGCAGCGTTCTACAGGCTGGCTTACCGACCTGTGCCATCAGGCCGCTCCAGCTCGTGCAGAACGCCGCTGCACGCCTGGTATTCAGCCCGAAGCACTCTCATGTCACTCCACTGTTTACTGCGCTCCACTGGCTTCCGGTAGCAGCCCGCATCCAGTTCAAGACACTGGTACTGGCCTACCAGGCCACAAGAGGCTCCACCCCATCATACCTTCAGTCTCTTATAACGCCTTACACCCCAACTAGGACCCTCCGCTCTACCACCTCTGGTCAACTGATGGTTCCCTCACTTTGGGAACCCGGCCGTTCCTCCCGACCACGCCTCTTCTCCGCCATTGCCCCGAGGTGGTGGAACGACCTCCCTCATGCAGTCAAGACTGCAGAATCTCTGACCATCTTCCACAGGAAACTGAAAACCCACCTCTTCAGAACACACCTGTCCCCCACTGCCTGACCTCTCTTTCTTTACTCAAAAAAAAAACAAACCTCGTCTTGTATCTGTGTCTGTCTTTCACTGTCAAAGTATTCCAGGGGCACAATACGAGGGGTAAATTAATGTACAGCCTTTATTGTGATCTCTGCTTATGAGGTAATAGGATCTGACTCATGCACTTATTGTAAGTCGCTTTGGCTAAAAGCGTCTGCCAAATACCAAATTGTAAAATTGTAAGAAGCTTGAAATAGCTGTGTGTACTGTCAATGAATAAACTGTCTTGTAGTCTATATGCAAGTGAATAAACTGTCTTTTAATCTATACGATAGAGACGCATGACAGGATTCCACCAGTGGACAGAGGTGACTGTCGAATCCTATGGAGAGGTTAATGGATCAGTATGAACCCTACACACACACACACACACACACACACACACACACACACACACACACACACACACACACACACACTCTCTCTCACACACACACACACACACACACACACACACACTCACACACACACACACACACACACACACACACACACACACACACACTCTCTCTCTCACACACACACACACACACACACACACACACACACACACACACACACTCTCTCTCTCACACACACATACACACACACACACACACACACACACACACACACACACACACACTCTCTCTCTCACACACACATACACACCCACACACACACACACACACACCCCCAACAGCTCTGATCAACCCTATGGCCTGACCTCCTCCATCACTGACTATGACTGTAAGGCCTCAGACAGAGGAACTAAATCATACACAAACACACATACACACACACACACACACACACACACACACCCTTCACACAACCACACACACACACACACACGCACACGCACACGCACACGCACACACACACGCACACGCACACACACACACACACACCCCCCCAACAGCTCTGATCAACCCTATGGCCTGACCTCCTCCATCACTGACTATGACTGTAAGGCCTCAGACAGAGGAACTAAATCATACACAAACACACATACACACACACACACACACACACACACACACACACATACACACCCTTCACACAACCACACACACACACACACACACACACACACACACACACATACACACCCTTCACACAACCACACACACACACACACATACACACCCTTCACACAACCACACACACACACACACACACACATACACACCCTTCACACAACCACACACACACACACACACACACATACACACCCTTCACACAACCACACACACACACAGCCTTCACACCCAACCACACACACACATACACACCCTTCACACACACACAGACACACACAACCATACACACACAGACACACCCTTCACACACACACAGCCTTCACACCCAACCACACACACACAGACACACCCTTCACACACACACAGCCTTCACACCCAACCACACACACACAGACACACACACACACACAGCCTTCACACCCAACCACACACACACACACACACAGCCTTCACACCCAACCACACACACACAGCCTTCACACCCAATCACACACACACACACACAATCACACACACACATACACACCCTTCACACACACACAGACACACACACACACACACAGCCTTCACACCCAACCACACACACACATACACACCCTTCACACACACACAACCACACACACACAGACACACACAACCACACACACAGCCTTCACACACACAGCCCTCTTCATCCTGACAAACACAGGCCCTGATCCACACACAACCTTCACACACACACACACACACACAGGCGCTGGTGATGCACCTGAGGTATTCTCAGATGCACATTAGCACAGCCACACTGAGGGACTGGTATCCATGGCGACTAATGGTGAGTGAGGAGGCAGCTGGGTGGGGCATGTTAGCGTGAAACCTGATCTTCACACACACACACACACACCACAGCCCTGATCAACCCTACAGCCTGACCTCCTCTATCACGGACTATGCAGCTCATCTCCCACACAGCAACAAACATCTCACATGACTGATCAGAGCATATGACCTCATAGGAGTCATCGCTGTGGCAACCTGACCTCGTAGGAGTCATCACCATGGCAGCCTGTTCAAGCTCACCTTAAACAGAACGTAAAGCTCCTCCAACTCGTCAATGCTAAAGGGCGTCTCTGTGACAATGGTCCGCACCTGAGGAAGACAGAAAAGGTAACACAGAAATGGAGTTTCAAACTGAGCACATGGAACAGAGACTGTGAAAGGGTGTGAGAGAGAGAGAGAGAGAGAGAGAGTGTGAGAGAGAGTGTGAGAGAGAAATAGAGTGTGAGAGAGAATGAGTGAGGGAGTGTGACAGAGAGAATGTGAGAGAGTGTTAGAGAGAGAAAGAGTGTGAGAGAGAATGAGTGAGAGAGAGAATGAGTGAGAGAGTGAGAGAGAGAGTGAGAGAGAGAATGAGTGTGAGAGAGAGACTGTGAGAGTGAGAGAGTGTGACAGAGAGAACGTGAGAGAGAATGAGTGAGAGAGAGAGTGAGAGAGAGAATGAGTGAGAGAGAGAATGAGTGTGAGAGAGAGACTGAGTGTGAGAGAGAGACTGTGTGTGAGAGAGAGACTGTGAGAGAGAGAGTGTGAGAGAGAGAAAGAGTTGGGAAGAGGTCTTTGTCAGTTTGATGTCCGTCAGGTTTTATATGAAATTTTGAATCTGATGAATCATCTGATGACGTTGTCTTATTAGTATCCAAAATTAGCGTAACTGTTTTCAGATCAAAAAATCATGGTGATTTTGTTCGTGCTGAGTTTGGTGCAGAGGGTCAGGGTTAGGCTCAGGGTCAGGGTCAGGGTCAGCTGGTGTTTTTACCACATTGCGTTTGGTGGTGTCCTCGATGGTCTGAATCACTCTCAGTCTCTGTTTGAAGCGCATCTGTTCAATAACATCTGCCCGAATGGAGCCGAATTTCTACAAATCCAGCAAAACAAGGGCAGTCATTACTGCTGAACACACACACACACACACACACACACACACTGAGACACACAGTAAACACAGACATGCACCAGCACACTGCACACTGAACACACACACACACCCATCCACACACACAAACACACTGAGACACACAGTAAACACAGACATGCACCTGCACACTGCACACTGAGACACACACACACACACAAACACACTGAGACACACAGTAAACACAGACATGCACCACCACACTGCACACTGAACACACACACACACAATCACACTGAGACACACAGTAAACACAGACATGCACCACCACACTGCACACACACACACATCCACACACACAGGCACAGGCACAAAGGTGCACATAGGCACACACACACACAGGCTGCCTTACCTCGTAGGAGCTTCGTACCAGCTTAAAGATGTCCACCTCAGGGTGGGGTTCTCCATCATCTGTCAGGAGAGAGTGAAGATGGGGTATCGGAGGCAGCGTGCTGTCCTTGTTAGTCACACTGTCCAGATACCTACAGAACACACACACATAGACACAGACACACAGACAGTGTTAAATGACAACTGTTTCCCTCCCTTTAAACCAGAGCTGAGAAAATCCATCCATGAAGCCCAAGGTCCTGCTACTTTTGCTTGTCAGGTAACTACATGTGTTCTCTGATTGGCTGAAGAGCACACACACCCGCTTTTGAGATAACAGCATGTAATTAAGAAGTGAAAACAAAAAAAAACAGTAGTACCTGCTCCTGCATAGCTACAGAACACACACAGGACACACAGATAACAAACAGAAAACAGCCTAAGATGTACACTGGATGATTACAGCTGCCTACAATAAATAAATAAATTTTAATAATTCATTAAAGCATTTTCTGCAAATAAAAACATATCAATGTCATTATGATAAGGGGTAATTCAGTGAGATTTATCACTGTTCTTACATCGGTTTTCACATACTTCACATTCTTTCAATACGGGCGAGAAAATAACAGACATTCCTAGTCCACCGGTCTCGCCGGCGACCCCTGACCCCTGACCCCCGACCCCGGCGGCGGAGGTTTACCTGCCGAGGACGGTCATGGCCTCGCCGTCGTCTTTGCAGGCGAGCAGTTTGTGGATGTTGGCGTGGAGCACGGACAGCGCCAGCTGGAAGATGACTTTAATGCCCTCGTAGAAGAAACAGTCCACCACCACCACGGCACTCTCAAAGGGCATGACGCTGAGGAAGAGCGTGAGGAACCAGGACAGGGAGATGGTGGAGATCACACCCAGCTCCTGCATACACTCATACAGCAGAGGAACATGCTCCCTCACCAGCTCCTCAAACACCCCCTGATCCACCAGCGCACCTGCACACGCACGCACACACACATACGCACACACACACACACATATGCACACACGCATACGCACACACACATGCATACGCACACACGCACGCACACACACACGCACGCACGCACACACACACACACGCATACGCACACACGCATACGCACACACGCACACACACGCATACGCACACACACACATGCATACGCACACACGCACGCACGCACGCACGCGCACACACACACACACACACATACGCACACACACGCGCGCGCACGCACACACACGCGCGCACGCACGCATACGCGCACATATGCATACGCACGCACGCATATGCACACACACACGCATACGCACACACACACGCATACGCACACACACACGCGCGCGCACACACACACACACACGCACGCACACACACGTATACGCACACACACACGCACGCATAGACACACACGCGCGCACGCACACACACGCGCACACACGCATCCGCACACGCATACGCACACACGCACGCACGCACACACACACACGCGCACACACACGCGCACACACACACGCACGCGCACGCACGCACACACAGAGACGCATATGCGCACACACACACACGCACGCACACAGAGACAGAGAAGAGGGAAAGAAAACTTGAGGGATGGACAAACAGACAGAGGGGTAGTCACAGGTTTTTGGTTGTTTTGTTTTTTTTAACATTTGATGGAGTCTGACCTACGACCCTGGTGTTGTAGTAGTCAGGCAGCATTCTCTCACAAAGTGCCACCAACAGCCAGAATGCCTCCTCCTCTTTAGCATACAGCAGGAGTACTGAGGTCACAATGTTCATGGCCTAGAGACACACATGTACACACACACACACACACAGATACAGACACACACACACAGTAAATACAGTAACAGTATGTCTTGTGCTAGAACACAGAGTTTCTGCGTGTGACAGTCTGCAGTAGTTAAGGGTCATGCCGCGTGTGTGTGTGTGTGTGTGTGTGTGTCTGCAGTAGTTAAGGGTCATGCCGTGTGTGTGTGTGTGTGTGTGTGTGTGTGTGTGTCTGCAGTAGTTAAGGGTCATGCCGTGTTTGTGTGTGTGTGTGTGAGTGTGTGTCTGTGGTAGTTAAGGGTCATGCCATGTGAGTGTGTGTCTGTGGTAGTTAAGGGTCATGCTGTGTGTGTGTGTGTGTGTCTGTGGTAGTTAAGGGTCATGCCGTGTGTGTGTGTGAGTGTGTGTGTGTCTGCAGTAGTTAAAGGTGATGCCGTGTGTGTGTGTGTGTCTGTGGTAGTTAAGGGTCATGCTGTGTGTGTGTGTGTGTGTGTGTGTGTGTCTGTGGTAGTTAAGGGTCATGCTGTGTGTGTGTGTGTGAGTGTGTGTGTGTCTGCAGTAGTTAAAGGTGATGCCGTGTGTGTGTGTGTGTCTGCGGTAGTTAAGGGTCATGCTGTGTGTGTGTGTGAGTGTGTGTCTGTGGTAGTTAAGGGTCATGCCATGTGTGTGTGTGAGTGTGTGTCTGTGGTAGTTAAGGGTCATGCCGTGTGTGTGTGTGAGTGTGTGTCTGTGGTAGTTAAGGGTCATGCTGTGTGTGTGTGTGTGTGTGAGTGTGTGTCTGTGGTAGTTAAGGGTCATGCTGTGTGTGTGTGTGTGTGTGTGTGTGTGTGTGTCTGCGGTAGTTAAGGGTCATGCCGTGTGTGTGTGTGAGTGTGTGTCTGTGGTAGTTAAGGGTCATGCCGTGTGTGTGTGTGTGTGTATGTGCGTCTGTGGTAGTTAAGGGTCATGCCGTGTGTGCGTGTGTGTGTCTGTGGTAGTTAAGGGTCATGCTGTGTGTGTCTGTGGTAGTTAAGGGTCGTGCCGTGTGTGTGTGTGTGAGTGTGTGTCTATGGTAGTTAAGGGTCGTGCCGTGTGTGTGTGTGTGCGTCTGTGGTAGTTAAGGGTCATGCCGTGTGTGTGTGTGTGAGTGTGTGTCTATGGTAGTTAAGGGTCGTGCCGTGTGTGTGTGTGTGTGTATGTGCGTCTGTGGTAGTTAAGGGTCATGCCGTGTGTGCGTGTGTGTGTCTGTGGTAGTTAAGGGTCATGCTGTGTGTGTCTGTGGTAGTTAAGGGTCATGCTGTGTGTGTGTGTGTCTATGGTAGTTAAGGGTCATGCTGTGTGTGTCTG